>NW_024061895.1:0-84456 GCF_006381635.1 Hibiscus syriacus
AGGCCCTTTACATCCATAACTTAGTATAAATAATGAGAAGGACCATGACTTAATTTACTAAAATTTAAAAGTTGCACTGACCTATTATATAGCAAAAACCAAAATGTTGGAGGGCAAGGTCCCCTGCATCCATAACTTTTAACTTAATATACGCAAGATAAAATGAGAACTAGGCTATACTCCAAGAGATAATATATGGAGTATTAAATAAAAAAAAACTGCAGTATGATTTAATTTGATTAATCCTTTAAAATAATCACATCATAAAAAATTGAAGTCATGGCCCTCCCACCGTCCACATGGTTTCTTTCTTTCCTGGACACCGTGGCCATTGATGGTCAGGTTCGGGATGGATTTCAGATAAAAGGAGGCTGAATTTGAGTTTAAGAGGTCGGGAATTATGAATTAGTGATGTTTGTGTTGAAAGTATGGTTTAATGATTGTAATATGGTACTTAAAATGGTGTGAGGGCCATGACTCCAAAAGTTGGCATATTTGAACAAGCAAATCACATGATGTTTAACGCAAAGTATGCTGCAGAACTGATGCAGCTCATGCTAGTGCGAGCTTGCAAAACGGGTCATGCTCGTTCTGCACATACTTTCTACTCTTAATCAATGGTGATACTTATTTTGCTTCATCAATGTGCTTCGAGAGTTACAACAGTTACGGGTGTAAATGAACCGAATGTACGATGAATTGTTTGTGAATCGTATGTACAACGTTCATTTATTAAAATAAATAAATGGGTATTAACAAAATTTTTATGTCTATTTAATAATCGAATGAACATAAGTGTATTAAGTTGATTTATGTTCACAAACAATAACTTTCCAAATAAATTTCATACCAGATGTCAACTTTAGTTTCTATTTTAAGCTGTTAAGGAAATGCAAAGCACAGTAGGATCCAGATTCAAAATCATCTGCTCCCTAGATTTAATAACAAAAGGTAAAAGAAAAACTTGAAAGTCAATGTCGTCTCATGTAGTATGTGTTTTCCGCGTACATTTCGATGGAGAACTGTTTGTAATCTTTACAACTTTCTGTTTCTGTTTTTGTCGCTTTCTATCGACGTTTTCTTCGACATTTTAGTTTACTTTTATAATTTCGACTTTTACTATGTGATGATCTGAAGTCCCTTTCGATGACAGGACCAAATACGACCCCGGAGCAAACTTATACGGTGAATTCGGTGATGCCAGTATGTAATCGACCCGAGTACCGTACTTGCACGTTCCCGGTACACCTGTATCGAATCGAATCGTGTCATGCTATGTTAAAGGGAAGAGTTCAAAGAGAATGGTTTCATACATTGGTCTTTGGCAATCACTACCACAGGCTCACTTTGCCCTACAAAGTCCTTAGCATCAGTATATTGTTTGTTCTTCAGAAACTTCATCACTTCAGCCTTTGGTATCGGTTTCCCCTTCTCCTCATGGTACTGCAAAAAAGACAAGTCCATTTGAAAGATGTTACTTCAAAATCCTGATAGATAATGTTCAGGAAAATGTCCCCATATAATATATATACCTTTACAATATCCGTCCACCTTTCGTTGGAGTAATCTGCTTCTTCCCAGGAATTGAGAGCTCCATCTAAAATATGTGGATCATCATTCGATTGAATTATCACATTTATCTGCTTCATGCACCAGTTCTCATCAAGATTATCAAGGTATGCGCAATGGAAATTGACTTCCCCGGTCTCGGGTACATCGATAGTTGCCTTTAGGACATTCCTGTCATCGAAAACCCCAAGCCTGTCAGCATAAGATCGAGTTCGGAAGCTTTTGATCTCTTTGGACTCGTTCAGAAAAGGAATTCCCAAGCTTTGTTAATAGGTCATAGATAACAAAGAAAGAAGTACATTACATAAATTTAAGAGTCTATTTCAGTTGTTTTGCATTAGTCCTTTTGAGTATGTCAATGATTTATTGACAACAATTATGTTACCAAACTTCACCTGATATACTTCCAAACCATGATTTTGTTTCCCATTGAAACAAACAAAAAATAAAGCTCAACAGCGTATAATAACACTAAATCTTCCCCATTTTAAGTAATACTAACAGCTATAGTTTAACTACTGATCTTTGTCATAATTTGGTCATTTTCCCAGATTTACCACACGCAGGTAAGATTCAATGTTACTTCGAATGATAAAATTTCCTGGAAGTTATCTCATATGAGAAGAAGATTGCAATTACAAAACAAATTGGTAGATTTCTTGTATGGAACCGCTTTTGGAATCATTAAGAATCATAATGAAGAAAAGATAAAACTGACCTGAAATCTGTATAATCAAAAATGTTCTGCACTCTCCACCGCTTAATCGGCCACTTGGAAAGCACGGCGTTGCCATATTCCGGCGCCCAGCTCTCGGCAAACACATAGTTCATCCCCAAAGCAGCAGCTAAATCAGATAAAGGCTTCATTGCTTTCACTTCCTCTGCTTTCACATCTTGCAGAGCTAATATATCAGCATCCAATTCCCTCAGCACCGTCTTTCTTCTTCTATAACTCTGGAAATCATCAACCCCATTCCCCACATTTTCTGAAAAACTCGCTGTGTTTCTCAACGGAGCTTTGCCTTTCCAAGTTCTACTTGAAGAACAATTCTTTTCACGTTCTTCTGCAAATCTCAGTTGTCGATTCCGCAACAAAGATATCTCGTTATGGGGTAAATCGATCGATACCCTTAGCCTGGATTTCGCATACTTTTTTTCTGGTTCTCCTTGTCGTTCATCGAATTCGGATGCAGGGGAGATTGCTTCAGTATGCTTTTTGGCCCATCATTCGTAGACTTTGAGCGCCTACCACCTGCGAAACCACCATTTTCGTTGTCGAAAATCGAGGAATTAACTGCTTCGGGCATTGCAGGAGCTATGGAAAACAGGGAAGCAATGAGGGTGTTTAGATGGGAGAATATGGGATTAATTCTATTCTCCCGTTTAATTAGGTCGAAAATTTTATTTTTGGCAATGAAAGATTATAATAGTGGATTTTTGGGATATATTTTTGAGAATGTCATTATCTCTATTTCCTTAAGTATTATTGGATTATCGGCGTTTTGGATTAAAATACCTTTAAATTATTATTTTTTTAAAAAATATTATTCTTCTATCATCGAATGATAAAAATTATATGAAAGTTAAATTATAAATTTATCTTTAAATTATTCTAGATTTAAAAAAAGTCTATAATTAAAATTTTATATAAAGTTCAGGGATTAAAATAAAATTTTATCATTTCATTAAACTTTTTTTATATTTTTAATTTTGTAAAAAAATTATATAAATATTATGAATTTAAATTTTTTAAAGAAAAAATATAAATATTTTTCAACTTGTAATATTATACAAATATATAATAAAGATAATTTGGTCAAATATATATTCCAATAATCTTTTATTCCTTTAACCAAACACGATAATCTTACATTCCTACTAAGCCAACCAAACACAAAATATAACTTTCCAATAATCTTATTCCTTGGTAATCTTACATTCCCACTTGTAATCTTACGTCCTATGAACCAAACGTACTCTAAAAGTGGCTATACGTATGGGCCTCGACGAGTTGAGACCACCCACTAGGCCATCTTGGTGAACTTTCGAAGAACCATTATCGCTACGAGCCTTGGAGCTTGTTTTACCAAGTCTTTTGATGACAGGCTTGGACCGGCGGCGGGAACAGAGGCGCTTGATAGTTGATTCTCTTGTTGAGGAGTTTGAACATGGTGGAGTAGTGGGTGGTGAACAAAAAGGGTTGCAAAGCTTTTGAAGTTTGCACGAGGAATAAAAGAAGTTGAATAGTAATTTCCAGAGTGAGAGAAACAAGTGTTTCTTCACCGGTATTTACATTAACAGAAATGGTGGCAAAGGATTATGGCCTGGTTCTCGGAGGAAGAACAGAGGAAGCTGACTTCGGGGAAATGATTTTCCGACACGTGGCAGAAAAAGCAAGGGTTGAATGTGAGCTTTTTGCATCTAGGACAGAGTCTGGCAGAGGGAAAATCCTACAATAATTACCATTTATCGATGCCCACTAACCCTAGATAACGTTATGCACTACTATTTATTTATATGTTTTAAAATTTTGAGGGATTTAAATTGTAATTAACCCCTTTTGAAATAAAATCTCAACAATAGTAAGATTTTAACTGTCACGTTGCCGGCGCATTTTGAAATTTAAATATTATTTAACTATAAAAGTAGTTTTTAGATAAAATTTTAATTATTAATTTAATTTAATAATAATTATATAAATTAATAATTCTTCAAGGATTTTTTATATTTTCAAAAAATATTGACGCATCTCTTTTTGTTTTTCAACCAATTTTGCTTTCTGATTAATTGTTGACGTCGTTCGTCTTCTTGTCAACTTCAATATCGTTCGTCTTCTCGTCAACCATTGTTTTCTCGTTAACCCCGACGACGTTCATCTTTTCGTCAACTCCAACGTCGTTCGTCTTCTTGCCAACCACGACGTTGTTTGTCTTCTTGCCAACCCCGACGACGTTCGTTTTCTCGCCAAGCTTAACGCCGTTTGCCATATCCCAAACTAAACATCAAATACTTAGTAACTGATTTCCATCTTGATCGAGTTTTCGATGTGAAATATAAAAGGCCAGTGAGTGATAGAAATAAATTTGTAAAATTGGGTCTAATTTCTTCAAATGCATCTTTACAAGTTTTTTATAAGGCATTTATGTTGTAAATTCATATTAATTATTATAATGTCAGCTATTATTTTTTTATGTTGTAAATTTAGCTTTTATTTTTGTAGTCTTTTCACCATTGTCACTGTCGATGAACCTACACCAGGATTGAAGACCATTTTAGTATATTGTTCCTGATCAAAAGTCTGACAAGGTAATGTCATTAGTTTTGATTCTTTTTATCTAAAATAACTGTATAATTTTAGAAGAAAGAAATAATATTAATTTATCTCAAAATCCAAAAAATAGTATTTTGATGATCATTAGAAGTAATTTTTATTAATGAATGTAATTGATGTTATAGATATTTTGTCACATGAATATATTTGTATGCTAAGTACCAACTTAGTTAATCATTTTTAGTAAATGATGATTTTTATTTCTTTAAGAAAATACATTTAAATTTATGAAATTTGACTTTAAAGTAATTTTATTAAAAAAATAATCATATTTTTTCTTAGAATTAACACCTATCTTTTTGTTTTTCTTTAAAAAAATCCTAACTCTATGTATAATTAATCTGATTTTGTTGATATATATATATATATTACTTTTTTTAGATTTCACACTCTACTTATGATTAATCAGGTTTTGTTGATTATAAGAGTATGAAATTAAAAAAAAAATTATATATGTATATAAAACTTTAAGAATATCTTTAGAACAAAGAATGTAATATTATTCTAACAAAATATGATTTTAAAAATGAGATTATATCTTTTTTGATCAGTTAATATTATGTAGTAGTTACAATGTAAAATTGAATTTAAGTTATTAGTATTATTAAAAATTAAATATTTTTTATTATTATGATCAAATAATCTGTTTAAAACAATAAATTTATCTTTCATATATATATATATATATTGATTCGAATTATTTTGTATATATCTATTTAATTTATTAATATGTCAATTTTATTTTTAGATATCAAACATTAAAATTGATTATACATTATATTTAATTTTCTCATGTATTCGTTTAGCTTTTAGTACCACTGTTGATTGCCCGAGAGCTTATTCATTGCGATTTCAACTTTGACTCGTATTTTGTTAGAGATATGTGTAATGCATGTCCATGTTTGATATTGTTCACTTCTATAATATTTTGATTTGATGTTAATAAATGTAATTGTATAAATTAATTATAGAAATCATGTACAAATTATTATAATGATATTTTAATGTATTTATTTTTCTTAAATCGTAGGATTATTATGGGTGATCAAGAAAAAATTATAGAGAATAAGGAGTTGAAAATTGATCATCTCAATGAAGATTGTTACAATGATGCCTTAGATAGTTAAGTTTATACTAAAGAAGAACAATTTGAATATAATGTAGATGATGACAAAATCATTGACTTCTTCATTAATGGGAATTTATGAGATAAGATTGAGAAATAACTAAAAAATTACAATGAGAATAACATGAATATGCTCAAGGGATGTCTTTAGAAGATTGAATTGAGTTTTATTATACCTATACAAAAGTTATAGGTTTTTTTTTTGGAGTTTAGATGGGTATAACAGTAAATAGTCGAAGTGATAGTCACATAACATCAAAGACATTTATGTGTCGTAAAGAGGGTTATAGACAGAAAAAATGGAATAACTTGCCTAATAGAAAACGTGAACCAAAATCATTATGCAGAGTTCAATGTCGAGCATTTTTTCAATTCAAATTTCACAAACGAAATCAATTTTGGAAGGTTCAAAAATTTAATGCAAAACACAATCATGAAATGGTAAAGCCAGCACAAGTTCCTTATATCAGGTAAGTAAATGATCAATATGTAATTTGTTACTCTTAAATGTATTAACTTATATGTATTAAATGTTTAATTATTTTTAGGTCTTTTCGAAAAATCAGTGATCCAAGTAAAATTAAAATTAAAAGCATGCATAATTTTAGAATTGCTCCGAATAGAATAATACATAAATTTGTGAATGAAGCAAGTTCTCTTGAAAATGTTGGATTCATACAAAAAGATTTGTATAAATATGTGCACAGAATAAAATGAGAAGAAGTGTAAGATGGTGACGCTGAAACGGTGATGCCATATCTATATGAAAAGCAAGAATCTGATCATTTTTTCTTTGTGAGCCATACTAGAGATGAACATGGAAACCTAAAGAAGTTATTTTGGTGTAATGATATATCACGTACAAATTATAAGGAATTTGAAAAAGTATTTGCATTTGATACAACTTACAAATGCAACGCATACAACAAGCCCTTTGTAGTTTTAGTTGGCGTCAATCATCATCGAAACACGATGCCATTTGGATGTGCATTGGTAATTAATGAAAAAGAGGACACATATGTGTGGGTGTTACAACAATTAATTGCAGCGAGAGAGAGTTATAAACCACTAAATGTTATTAATGATGGAGATAAAGCAATGAAAAATGCTATTAGTCAAGTACTCCCAGAGGAAAAACATAGCTATGTTTATGGTATCTCATGAGGAATGTGAAAAAAATTATAATAAATAATTTCACGATGGATTTATGAAGTGCATTGATAAGTGTAGAACACCGACATATTTTGAAAGGGCTTAGACATAATTAGTTTGCAAACATAATTTTGAAGATAGAAGGTGGGTAAAAGAATTGTATGAAGTCAAAGAGAAATGGACATAAACATACATGCGAGGATACTTTTTTGCAAGTAACTTTATATATATTAAAACATTTTAATTAAATTAGAATGCATTATATATAAATTTTAATTATTATATTAAATGATTATTATAATATATTTTGAAATGTAGCAATAAGGACTACTCAACGTTGTGAGTCAATGAATAGAACGCTTAAAACGTTGTTGGACAAAAAGGTAATGTTGTATCGATTTGTTAAGTATTATCATAAAGAACTTAAATCTTTAAGGTCGGTGGAAGTTCATCAAAATTGCAAAACAATGGATGAACAATCATATTGTGATGACGTGTGACAACTTTAAAAACCCATGCAACACAAGTATATACAATAAATTGTTTTGCTACTTTGTGCAAAAAATTTCATTTGAGGGTTATTATTTGGTCAAACGTATTACACCGAATAATGGACCTATGTTCTATTGGTTAGAGCATGGTGAGAATGAAAACTTATGGTATCTTGTGGTTAAATATATCACTCATGATATCATGTATTGTTATTGTATGAAGTTAGAGTTTGTTAGATTTTTATGTCGAATTACAAAAGAACAATGAAAATATTGAAGGAGATAATCTAGCAACAGTTCAAGCTAGATATTCCAATCTAGCCTCCTTTTACATGAATATATGTCATCATGCATAAAAAAAAACATTTAAAACTTTCAACGAAAGTTAAAGATCAATTTGTAAAAATGAGAATGAAATTGTAAGTGGTGAAAGTTGGATGCAAAAATAATCAATAAAAATGAAGAGCTTATTAGAATTGGAGATCATATAGTTCTTGAAACAGAGAGAGGAGCACACAAGAAAGCTAAAGGCCAAGGTTCATCATCTAACCCCACAAATATGTCATATTATGGAGTAGATGAAGATGCAATATTATGGAGAATGATCTAACTATTTTTGATTGACAACGAAATAAAGAATGGTAGTGTGTGGATCATTTAAGAATTATATTTGTGGAATTAATTTGAATGTTTTGTGCTTTTCTTTAATTGAAACTTTATTTAACTTTTGTTTATTTTATTTTAGTATTTAATATGACATTGAATATTTATTTATATTATTATAGTTAATATTATATTTTTATCATATATATATCATTATAAATAATATTATTATATTTTTAAATATGATTATTATTTTATTCTAATATTAATATTACCTTAGTGTCTTATATTAGTGAAGTTTAACTATTCTATACCTCACTTAATATTGTGTTTTTGTTTAGTTGCTTGTTTTTTTTAGTAAATTTGTATATAACGTTATATTTTATTTCTATTTTGGTACCTCGTCATTAAAATGTTATTTGATAAAAAATAATTATTTTATCAAAGTTTCACATTATTTTATCTATTTTTTAGTAACACATTATTTTATCTATTAGTGTTAGTAGTAATGTTTCATTTTTTAATAATTTTATTCTACTAATAAGGTGATGATATTGACATATATATTAGATAAAAAAATAATGTTTTATTCTACTAATTTTAAGTTACTTAAAAAATATTTAAATTAAAATAGTTAATTTCAAATTAATATTATATCTTAAATATATATTATAAATTTAATTTTATTAATAAATAAATAATGTTTAAATTTACTTTAGTGAATTTTCGGTAAAAAATTCAGGTGTACGAATAGAAATGTAATGTAGTAGGTAATATTTGTATAATTGTTATTGATGACCAAATTTATGAAAATAATAACTATAGGATGTTTTTAATCTTTTCACATACATGATGTTTGGAAAGTTGGTTTCACTATGATTGCTAGTAACAAGTTTTACCAAATATTTTAGTTGTTCAACTCTCATCTTATGTGTTTACACACAAAAAAATCCGTTTTCAATATCACTATCGGAACCGTCTTTCGGTTGGGCCCGAAATTAGACTTCGACTTGAAATGAAAGTGTTAGAGTCTCCACCGATCACTTTAAAAACATTTAGGTGGATCGGACACCATCTTACCTGATCTGCGTTTTACCAGAAATGTGTCGGGTTCAGGAGTCGGTTACAGTCAAGGAATGATTAGCACCCTTGTACTGCCCTTTCGGTACCAATTAATTTGTCGGTTGTCTTAATTACGAAAATTAAAATTAAAATTTAAAAATTCGATCATAATTATTTACCTTTTGATCAATTAAAATTATCCTAAAAAAATATCATAAATAAAGTTAAAAAAATAAAACAAACAAAAACCAAGAGTTAATATTAAGATCGAAATAGTCGCCACCGATCACTTTAAAAGCATTTAGGTGTATCGGACATCATCTTACCTGATCTGCGTTTTACCAGAAATGTGTCGGGTTCGGAAGTCGGTTACAGTCAAGGAAGGAATAACACCCTTGTACTGCTCTTTCGGTACCAATTAATTTGTCGGTTGTCTTAATTGCGAAAATTTAAATTTAAAAATTCGATCATAATTATTTACCTTTTGATCAATTAAAATTATTCTAAAAAAAGATCATAAATAAAGTTAAAAAAATAAAACAAACAAAAACAAAGAGTTAGTATTAAGATCGAAATAAAAAAATAAATAAAAGGAATGAAAGAAAATTAAAATTAAAAAAAATTAAATTGAAAAGAATTAAAATTCATGGATCAAATTAATTCTAGGAATGAGCTACAAGAAAAAACATAAACTTAAGGGATTAAATAGCAAAAAAACATAAATTTAAAGTACCAAAATAACACAAATAGAAAATTAAAGGATTAAAATAGTATAAACATAAAGTTAAGAGACTAAAACAGTAAAAATAAAAATTTAAAAGACCAAAATAAAACAACAGTAGCAGATTTCAAATAAATAGTGTGGAAAAAATGATGACTAAATTAAAATAAAATGAAACAGTAAGCCGAAATCAAAAATTAATAAAAAAGGATTAAGTGATCAATTTTTGAATAAACGACAAAGGTAAGGGGATTAATGAGTAATTAAACCTTAAAACAAATGACCAAAGAAAAGTTATCGTAAATATAGGGACCTGACGCATGATTAAACCAAATATTAAAAAAAAACCTCCCATTTTTCATTTCCAGAACACGTGCAAAGCTGAAAAAAAAGGCTTCCCCTTTTCCTTTTCTCTCTATTTTCTTTCAATCTCTTCTTCTTCTTAACTGGCCGACCTCCTCCAAAGCAAACAAAGAAAAGGTCGGCCACCATAGATCAATGGCCAAACCCCACTCCGATGAGCCTCAAACCTTCTTCTTCAACTTAAGTTCTAAACCAAAGCCTAAGAAAATTCCAAAAATCGTTCATCCCTCTCCAAACCGTTAGGCCGAAAACCAAAATACCCAAAAGCACCACTGCAAATCGACGTCTTTTTCGCCTCTCCTACGATTCCCTACCGGAAACAACCCTAAGATCGAAGGTGAAACAAACAAGGCGATATCTTTTTTTTTGTTATATTCTAAAGATAATATGTAACATCCTAAAATCAGGGTTAGTGACCAAAATGGAAGTTTTGAAACTTTGAGGTATGATTTCAAAAGATTTAAAAATTCAAGGATTTATTGAGATATTTTGTAAAGGATGAGTTAGTAAATATGTGATGAAGTAAGGGTATATTGGTCATTTTAATGGAAAGATTTTTTATTTTTTAAGGCATTATAAACGTGGGAATGGGAGGAAATGAAAAGCTTCCAGAGTTCTCTTCTTCTCCTCTCTTCTTCATGCGTGGAAGCCAAGAGCAAATATGAGAGTTCTTATTAGTGTATTTTTAATTAAAATTTAGGTTTGGTTTTGATTATCAAGTGACACTTAAGCTTAAGGAAAGCTTAATTTGTCCTAAACCAACAAAAGGAAAGGTATAAGAAGGATTAAAGAAATGAAGTGAATAAATGAAATCTTGGTAGAAAGATAGTTATTAGATTTCCATACCAAATTTGACTTGTCAATGGTGGAATTAAGAGATATGAAGTGATATAATTGAATTTAGAACAAGTTGAAAATTGAGGATGATTCTTGAATTCCATATGGAAGATAGGATTTTGAGGTTAAAGATGTGATTAATGAGTATAAATGAGTTTAAGCATGTGAATATGAGTTATGAATATGTAAAGGGATGAAACATGAAGTGTTTGTGAGAAATTGAGTGAATTTTCGGGCTTAAAACGTGATTTCTGGGCTAGGGGTATCAGTACCCATTCAACAGGTACCGATACCTCAAGAGTAAAATTCAGGAAGATATTCAAAGGGTACTGATACCTTCAGGAGTGTATCGATACCCCTTGAAACAGAAAATTTCAAATGTAATTTGGGTATTAATACCTAGACAGTGTATCCATACACCAGTTAAGGGATGTACCGATACCCTATAGAGTGTATCGATACCTACTTTAGATAGAAAATGAATTAGCCTTTCCTTCAGTTTAAGAAATGAGAAATCAAATATATTATTTGGAATACTGATATGTATAAATGTATGATTATGTAGACATCGGGTGTAAGCAAGTTCCGGAACGATTGAAAGGTTAAAATTGATCAAGAAGAGAAAGTAAGCCATAGGAGTAATTGATAGCAAGTGAGGCACATGTGAGTGCATATTAAATAGTATATGATGTTTAATAGAAATAATACTTGCGATAAGTCTATTTCCTATAGTATTATGCATGAATTCATGAGCATGAACATGTGTTTATTAGGAGTATATGAGTTATATGTTATTGAATGTGTGACATGATTGGTATGAATACATGACTAGGGTAATAAAACATAGGAATTGGTATAAGTGATATATATGTTTATATAAGTTATATGATATTGACATAATGAATGATATGAATATGTGATAGGTATTATATGATAATGATCTGTGAAACAATACACGAATATTAATTGAGCTACTCAATAATAAGTCATAAGGTCACATGCATAGGTAATATAAGTTATAAGATGAGAATATAGAATAAAATAAAATAAGCCAAATGATATGTGAATATGAAAACTTGACATGAGTTACCCAATAATAAGCTATGTGATTTATGAGAAACATATGTGAACAAGAGATGGCAATGATATACATATTATATGAACACACGAGAAATGTTACAAGCTAAGTGACATATGCATATGAAATCATATGAAAAGTGACATGTACATGTGACATAATATAAATAATAATCATGCCCATGTTATGTGTCATGAGGGCTAGAGGTATAGTTGGCATGCCAAGAGTCGAGGGTTACCTATGTCTTTCGAGACATATGGACAGTTTACCTATGTCCTTCGGGACATATGGGCAGGTACCTATGTTCTTCGGTACATATGGATAGGTCCTTCGTGACACATGCATAGGTCCTTCGAGATATATTTCACATGCCACTCGGTGGACCTTATACGAGTTGTGGTGACAACATATGTGCACAACCTCAATGTACTCGCATATCATTAGTTCTCACATGTGTATATGGGCTAATAAAGAGATAACTCTGAATACAATGAATGTAATATATATATATGGTGTGTGATATGAATTATATGACATGATATATGTGTTATGGGTTATTGCATCTGTTACATGATATACATGAATATATGTTAATGTATGTGAATGAGTATAAATGACTTATATGATAATATAAGACTATGTTATAAGATATAGAATATGAATGTAAAGATCATATGAACAAGAGATAAGAGATATGAAGAATAATAGTATAGGAGTATGATAAAAACATAAATGATGACATGTATGTGTGTATGTATGTAATTGTTACATGAAAAAGTATATGAGTTGTATGATATGATAGCATAAAATATTCTTGCATGGTTATTGGATATAAATTACATTGGATGTGTTTTTATGCCTCACTAAGTCATAGACTTAGCGTGTTCACACGTAGGTTTCGGAAATCGAGAAGAGAAGCTAAGAGGAGCGAGACATGTCAGTCACTCATTTACGAAGTTCAGATTAGAAAAGAATTTTAATCATGTGTATCTTGTTATATTTAGTTGGCATGTACTAAGAGAATTGTATTGAATATGCTCTGATAGGATTTGTAAAAACAAATGTTTTAATTAATGAAAATTATTTATATTTCTGAATTATGGATTTAAATTTTTACCAATTTGTAAAGAAAACGTTTTGAAAAGTCAATGTGACACCTCAGACTCAGATCCGGGTCGGGGTGTTACATAATATGCATGCCAAGAACAAAAAAAAATGAAAAATACAAAGGTCGAATACCTTTGAAAATTGGTTCTTTGTTTTTCTGGATTTGATTTGCTCGTAAAATTGATTGTTGATAAAAAAATTTGTTCTTTTGTATTGCCGATAATACGTTCCCTTTACGCTGTTGATATGTACATATATATAATCTGAAACAATCTCTATTTTTAGGTAAGTTAGACTCCTAATAGGACTCAAACTGATTTGGGTTGTTTGTTTGCTTTCCTTGCGCCGGATGACTCGGAGGTGTGACCGGAGTGGGACTTTCCTTGCGCATGCGGCTGCTGCGGTGTTGAGAAGAGATAGGCGAGCTAGGGTTTTGGAAACCCTAATCTTCAGGGCTGGTTTGGGTTGCTCCAATCGGGTCGCGTATGGACTGCTGGGTTTGGTGTGTTGGGTCTTAGATATTTGTATTTGGGCCTTGTTTTGTGGACCTACAAACAAAATTAATAATATTAATATAAAATAATAATAATAATAATAATAATAATAATAATAATATATATATTCTTTTTATCCGGACGAAAATAAGTGTCTACAATTACTAAACTTAAAAACTAAACAAAATATTTTACCGTATAAAAACTTTTGGATCAATCACTCTTTTGATTGGTTTTTATATACTTAAATACGTACATGCCACAGTCATATATGGAATAAATATAAAATAAATTATTATTATTTAAATAAAATTAGGATTTAAGTAAAAAACTTTCAATTTTAAATTTAAAATACATATGCATTTGATTGTTTAGGCAATTCTGGATACTCAATTGAAAATTGAACGGTGTCTTTAAACAATCGACCTAAATGAGGATGAGTTCCATAAAACTGTTACAACAAGAGTGAACAGAATTAAAATTTTGATAAATTAGAACTGGTAAATTTTTTAATAAATCTAATAAAATATAGTACTTACTAAGTTGTGTGCAATTCTTTTACTTTCCTCCTTGACGTCAAGATAGTATGAACATCAGCGACATCTAAAAAATCTCCCTTAACGGTGTATAGAATAGTAGACATCTTCTTCCAAGCAACAACATTAAGACAAATTATACGTTCTTCGGTAATAATTCACTCGGTAAACCTTCCTCGTTCAATAAATCATCATCTAAACCTTTTTCATGTGATATACTATTGAAATTTTTTTCTTTTAATGATTCTCAATCTATTTTTTTTGTTACTTATTTCTCTCTCCAATACATCTTTAACGTTACTCATAGTAAATATGGTTAAAAAATTTTCAAGTTGACCACACATATTAACGACGACATTTTCAATATTTTGCGTTGAATTAACGATGATATCTAACTTATTCATATTTTTATTACAAACTGCTAGATTTTTCTCCTTAACAACTTCACATCAAATATAAAAGGCAAAAGGGTAACTTTTACATCTGTAGTATATCCAATTTATCACTTTCGCCCCTATCGTATTTTCACATCAATTTAGCCATCGAAGTTACTCAATTGCATCATTCTATACTTACCCCTAACTTAAAACCCTAAATTATAAACCCTAAACCCTAAACCTATAAATCATAAACCCTAAACCCAAAACTCTAACAGGGGCAAAGGTGAACTTAAGCCAATATAAAACTACATTCTCTTAATTTTAAATAATGGGTTATATGATTAAACAAAAAACCAAAAACAACACATTACTTTCGATGCTTTATAAATTTAAATATATTTTTAAAAGAAAATGAAATCAACATTTATAAAAAATGATTAATTAAGTTGGTACTGGACATGCATATACTAAGGTGAGAAAACATCCATAACATCAATAACATTTATCAATAAAATTTACCCCTAATGACAATTAAAATATTATTTTTTGAATAATTTAATTTTAAGATAATCTAATATTATTTTCTTTGCCTAAAATTATTCAGTGATTTCAAACAAAAAAAACCCATAACAAATGACATTAGAAGATAATCAATATGAATGTATCAATAGTTAACAAATGGCACAAACACATCCAACATAAACACACACAAAAAAGTGTATTAAGATATTTACAATTTTACTATTACTAAAAAAAATGAATTCAATGACAAAAAATTGAATAAGAAAATCACAATTACCTTGCCAGACATTTTGATCAAGAAAATCACAATCCTAGTACAGATTCATCAAGAGTGACAATGGTGAAAGACTACAAAAGTAAAAGGCAAAGGCAAAACATAAAAATAAGATAATATTTAATATTATAATAATTTCAGCACAAGGAGAAGCCAAAATTAAAACTAGTAATTTAAAATTGAGAAGGAAAATAAAAATTTATATATCTATGATCTTAGAAATACAAACTATTTATATGGCCACAATAACCATTTCTATGACCACAACAAAATGTACAAAGTTAGAAAAAAATTTAGGTCTTTAAAATTAAAATTTAGAATTAGAACAGACGAAGAGTCAATAAAAATATCTTTAATTTTGAATAAATTAGACTCAATTTTAGTGAATTTACTCTTATCCGTTATCTTCACTGCCTTATATATACTGCACAACAAAAATCCGACTCACGTGTTTGATATTTGACTTGGGCAAAGACGAACGACGTCGGAGTTGACAAGAAGATGAACGGCGTCAGAGTTGACGAGAAGGCAAATGGTGTTGATAGTTGATCGTTAGAGACAAGATTAGTTGTAAAATAAAAAGAATGCTTAAATATTTTGAGAATTTGAAAAACCTTTAAGCCACCATTAATTTAAATTATCATTATTAAATTAAATTAATAATTAAAATTTTATCTAAAAACTATTTTTACTTAAATAATATTTAAAATTCAAATTAGATTGAAAACTGGAACGGCGGTTGACGTCCCACCCGACAAAATATGTGGAATAATGCTTTGAAAAAAAAATTGCTCATATAATGCAGTCGAAGGATTATTTGTCCATCTGGGACGAATGCTACAGTTTTCCATAGGTCGCCATGTCTTCCAAACGACCTACGTTGGTTGCCATGTGTTCCGAACGACGATTACCTAAATTTTCCTAAGTAACAACGATTACCTATATCGGCAATTAGACTTTTAGCCGATGACGCATTGTGCGACCTATAGAGGTCGTTCGGAACAGCCACCGACCTCGTGGATCACTTTAGCAATCACCCCAAATGAGAAAATAATTCATGGGCCGCATTATTCCATGAATTTTTTTCCTGTTGCATTATTCTACCGATTTTGCCCACACTATGATTGAAATTTTAGGCAAAAGTTTACTATAATGATCTGAAAAAAAAATTGGCTCCAATAATGGTGAACTAGAATTATTTGCTCGAATAATGTAATAGCTATAATACCACCTATATCGCATGGAGCGGAGAGCGACACACCCTAGTCGCATGGAATGGAACGCGACACACACACCCTATTCGCATGGCTTGCCATTCGACACCCATGTTGTGCAGACTAAAATTGTAGCTTCAGTTTTACAAATTCACTTTTGGAAATTGCAGGCTTGCAGCAATTTTTCATGCAATTACGTACCCTGCATGGACCAGTTCCATCAACCTGCAAAAAATGCAGACCGAAAAAAAAATAAAAGCCATGCATGCATGACCATGTGAATCTGCAAAGTGAAGAGAAGAAACCAGCAAATTTACCACGTGAACCTCTGCTGCAAGCATATGACCATCGTCGTAATTGTCAAATAAATAAGTTTTTTCACAAATAAATAAGCTAAGAACGTAGTATAGAGAAGAAAGAGTCGATTCACAGGGATTTAAAAATTTCCAATTTCGATTTGGATTGATCTTTAACCCATAAATCTGTAAGAAAAATAAAAAAGGGGTTTAACAAAATAAATTGAATAAATTGGAAATAAGTAAATAAAAAAGAATCCAAGAATAGTAAAAGATTGAAAATAATTATGATGAGATCAGATAGCCTTCAGTTTCACTTCGCCTCAATTCGTCTCGACCACTGAAATAGATTTTACTTTAGGTACTTGCCGGTTATAGTCTACAAGGCACAACCCTTGTAACTTGCTCTTCTCTCTGGTGAAGTAATTTTTCAAAGCTAATCCTTGGAATTAAGCCCTTGTTTGGATTAATGTTGACTATCGACGTTAACGTCAGTGTTGTGTTACAGTCAATGAAATAAACAAAATTGAAGAAGCGTAATCAAACAATCAACTTTTTCCTTAGTCTTCCTTTTTTTTTATTTTTCTTTGTTGTTTCTTTTTTGTGTGTTATGTTCGAACACTTATTCAAACCAAAAGTTTTTTTCCGAATGCTTCTTTTTTTTTCTATTTTCATTGTCCGTGGAACAAATCAATCTCTGTCTTGGCATGGATAACAAAAAGGGTAAAGATAAAAAAGGTTTCGGGTTAATAATGAGGTAAAAATAAAGAAAAGGGCAAATAAACAAAGTTGGTTCACTAATGGATATAAATGGTTAGATAATTTGGGTAGAGAAGTGGGTTAATCCTAAGAGCCATAATCATATTAAAGCATCATTTTCAATATGTAGTCTCAATATGCATTTAATGGATATAAATTATGATTTATGTGATTATTAGATTTAAAATAAAGAAATACTCTTTGAAAAAAATAAAATTTTAATGGTTTATAAATAGAAAATGTTTTAGACGACTGATGTGACATATTTGACTTGTATACGGATATATATATATAGTTTAAAGGTGTTAAAAACACCTTCACGTATTCGTATACTACATTGGAGTTCAATAGTCGGTGGTCTTGTTCGATGAAGTTTCCCAAACATGTATAAGGACCATTGTATCTTGTGATAACCCAAGCATCGTGTCTCTGAATTTTCGACACTTTAATCTTCCACTTGAAATTGGGTCATATTTAACACACTTCACATATATGGTTTTCTGGTTGGACTCTGCAACGTGGACATGGAATACTCTTTAATCGCCAACGTAACTTCATTTTTCCCTCTAAATTGCATCCCAACTAAAAATTTACCTAAATTTTCGAATGATTAAACCATGTGATATGAAGTTAAATATGGCATGTCTGGGAATTTAAGTGCCCTCATCGCAACATAATCTATCTCATACATGTGAGGGGTAGCTTGATACGGTGTCAGAACTTCATTGATGCCAAATCAGGTGCACCACCACCGCAGCCATTGTCATCGCCAGCCAAAATGGGTTCGCCAGCCAAAATGGGTTCCTCGGTTTCTTCATCTTCGCTGGAATCATCATGTATTTCTCCCCCATCGATGTTTAGCATCAATGTCAATAGCCAATTCCAACTAATGTATGCTTCTTGCCCTATGCTCTGCAACTGCAGATGATCCACTGACTTCATTTCCACTTTCCAATAGCACCACAAAACTATTTATCGACCTGTATGTCAGGTCCTCAAGCTCATTTTTAAAAGTCATCTAAGATGAATTTTCAGTCAGATTTCTTAATGACCCAAGAATACCAGATATGTTACACACCTCAACAACTAACTCAATAACTGTAACATTTGTTGACTCATGTAATCCAATCATGGTTCCAATATCATCAACTTCTTCAATTGGTACTGCAACATATCTATCTGGATTGGGACATACCATAAACATGTACTTAAAACCATCAACAGTAGCTCGAATTTTTCGTTCTATCCTCTGCTTCATTTTTGCAAATGTGATGTTTCTTTTGAACATCATATTTATAGGTCTTTCAGACTGAAAAACAACTCCGACCTCATTTTCCACAATATATCTATTATAATGGATAATCTTGAAAATTTTATTGCTCATTTTCTATACAAAATAAAATTTTGTATTTAGAATAAAAAATACATGTACATTAATAGTTATACTATGATCATAAATCGTTAATGATATTATATAATATAAAAATATTATAATCATAAGAACAAAAATAAATCTGTAAAGGTAAAATACAACTACAAATATTATAAAAATAATATTAACATAACAATAAATCATAAAATAATTCAAATAAAATCTATTTACACTTATTTCACTGTTTCTTTCAACAACTTGACTTGGAAAAAATCATTTTGTCTCTTTTATCAACCGTAAATTTTTTTAACATATTAAATAAATAATTCTAGACAAAATAGCAAAAAATTTTAAAATAATTACACACTTACTCAAATTAAAATAACAAAGAAAACACATCAAATAAACAAGCCAGGAAAAACACACCAAATACGCATTCAAATCTTTTACACTTCACCAATTGTTGCTCTTTTCTTAATGTTCATTCCTGGTTTCATTCGTGTACACACACATATATATATAGCTAGAAAAATAATTTTTTTCAACAACTTGTAGTACTAGGGTATAAATAAAACAAGGCATGATTCGATATAATTGTACCTAATGAGTAGGGCATGGTTTGATAGAGACCTAATGAGTAGGCTACAGCTATACATTGAAAATCAAATTTGCATTTCAAAAGCAAATTGTTTAATGGTGTCGCACGGTGATCATGCAAATTTTCAACAACAAAAAAAATATATGTCGCATGGCATTCCATGCTACTTAGGTAAATGTCGCATTGTGTTCGTATGGTACTGTAACAAATACATTAGTCGAACAAATAATTACGGTTCACATTACTCAAGTTAATTTTTTAGACCATTATCGTAAATTTTTTTATTGAAATTTTATCTTTAAAGGGATTAATTGCAACTTAAATCCCTCAAGTTTTTAAAACATAAAAAATAATGGTACATATCGATGTTTAGCGTTAATGGTACACATCAATAAATAACATTTATTGTAAACTCATCCGGCAGTGAGGGAACGTAGCCAACTGCTCCCAAGAAAAAAAATATGTAAATTGTGTGGATCTTTTAATTATAATCTAGAGATTGAAAAAAATAATCATATTTTGTCATGTGAAGTTAAAAATCTTTACGAAATTGGAAAGTTGTTCAATTTATTTAAGTAATCTATTTTTTTATTAAACTAAAATGATTATAAAATAGTATATGTTTTAAATACTTTTAATTATTTGATAATAAACGTTCAATCACCTTGCAGTTATTGGTGCTTAAAGCCGTGACCTCTAAGAACAATAACGATTCCTTTTAACGACTAATGTAAGTTGTTGGTTCGTGCGTTTAAATAATATATTATAAGAAAAATAAACCAAAAAATTACTATCCTAAATAATGGTATTAAAGGGTTAAAAAATCAAATATTTTAAATTACTTATAAAATTCTAAAAATTTAAGATTAAAGGTTAAAATTATATTTTTTAATGAAGAGTATAAACCTTAAAAAATTACGTAGAATGAAGAGTTGCCTCGTTCAAACATCTAAATACAAAATTACGACATACCTACGGTTCAATTATCAAAATTTTATCCTTTAATTCACGGTTTCCTTTAAAGGAATAATTTTTAAAAAAAAATCATTTTAATCTTTATATTTTCAAATTTTACAATTTAATCTGCAAATTCAAAATAAAAATAGTGCCTTCGACTTTACCGTTCCCTAAATAATCTATGATGATTCATATTTTTCTTTAAAGGAAATCATCCACAATATACCCCTAACGTAAGCTAACTGTAATACCCTAATTTTGTCCGGGCTTTTTAAATCCATTTGATGATGCCCGATAATTAATTTGGAAGTAATCGTGCTCAGATGAAGAATCAATTCAAACGACGAAGCTTGAAAGTTTACGTTTGGAAGCTTTAGGTGCTCAATTGGGATTAGTCGTATATGGAAATCGAGACACATATTGAAGTTCAATACAAATTAAGTGTCTAAAGTCCATTTACATATTTGAAGCCCAATTACAAACCAAATTAATTGCAAGGTCAAGATTCAAGCCCAACAGTAATTAAATTGCAACCCAACCCAAGCTATCCATGTCTCCCATGTGCAGCACGGTTCCCCAACAGCTACTCCACGCCCTTCCAAGCATCACCCACGAGTGCCCATGCTTGACCGGATATCACCCTGCCAGCACTACAACCGAGCAGACAAGGCTCAGCTCCCAGCTGTGACCGAGCAACCTCCCACGTGAAACAACACAATTGCAGCTGCAAAGTGGCCGGTTCTCGAGTGAGACCCATGTCCTGTTGCTCCACTAACCGTGCACAGCTCCCTAGCAGCTGCTTCCCACGTGAAATGCTAGAACCAAGCAGCAACTCATGCTTCACCGTTCCCACGAGCAACAGCTCATACGCCCTGCTCCACTACAGCAGACCACGCCCGTGAAGACAGAGACATGGCTCTGCCACCCATGCTCTGCAGCATCAAAAATAACGACCACACAATTCAAGACCAGGCAATTAACGAGGAGCACAGACTGAGAAGAGGAAAAAAAAAAGAGAAATCAGTTTTAAAAGCAAACAGAGGACGGACAGCAAAAAAAGAAAGGAGAAAAAAATCATCTACAACCAGAATCGAGGATCAATAGAGACTACAAGGAGAAAAAGACAACAATTCACAAGGGATTCCATCAGCTGAGGAGGAGAACGACACCAACAAAAAAAAGGGAAATCAGTCAAAAAAGATCCATCGAAAAGAAAAGAGGAACTCTTTGTAATCATGGTATTCTGAAACCCAGGAAAAAGATAATGTAACATGAATCTCGCCATTGTATGCAGAAAACCGAGAAGTAATAGAAATACAATTTGGTTCGAGGTATTCTTTTTGGGTCTTTTCTTGTTTTCCAGTTTTCTTTACGTTTACTTGTATTACTTTGAAACCAAAATAAGAAAGGAATAGAGGAGAGAGGTTAGTCTCCATTACCTTAGTCGGTCGTACCCGTGGTGGTCGGGGTAAGAATGACACCAATATATGGTGGCAGGCCTGGGCGTTGGGGATCCTTTGGGAGGCTTGCATGTAGATTATGAGTTAGTTTTTAGATCTAGGTTTTTTTTTAAAAAAAATAAAAGAGTAAGAGTAAAGGAGGGTTTGAATCTGCTTACCTTTATCCTCGCCTATATTTGTCGCCAGAGTTGAGCATAGCATCGAGTGGGGGATGTTGGTCTTTGGGGTCGTTGTCCTGTGTTAGGATAAGGTGAGGTAGACTCGGTTTGGAGTAGCATCTGTGTTTTGTTTTGGAGATATTAGGCTTAGATATTAGTTTAGGGTTTCGATTTTGAGGGGAAGCTTCAATTGGGGTTATTATTTCGATTTGGTTTCATATGGGGTTCAGGTTGTAAAGAGGACGAGGGTGTTGGCTTTTGGCCCCTCATCGGAGCCCTTAGCAGCTGCGACCACGATGGTCGTTTGCTTTGAGGAGGCTATCGGGAATGAGAGAGTTGAGAGAGGAAGAGAACGGCGCAACCTTGGTTTGGGTTTGTGTAGAAGATGATAATTAGGGTATTTGGTTACCTGGTGGAATCTATATGTGTGCACGCCAAAACGGCGGCGTTTGAGGGTGCTTGGGACGGTGTCGTTTCATCCGAGTAGGGGTATCTGCTTCAACGCCTTAGAGGGGTTATCTTCATAGTAAATCCTTTCATGTTTTGTTTCAATGCATTTTAATCTGTGGTTCAGTCTTTTAAATATTTCTGATTATGGCATCAATCTTTACGCGTTTGCATTTCAGTCCTGAGTTGTGTTGTTTTTAAATTTTTGTTAATTTACATATTTGGCTTAGATTTTTCATGGCTTTCATTTTAGTCCTAGTGTTAACTTCACTAATGTTTTGTGGTTTAGACATCGGGATTCCACATTTTTGGCATATTTCATTTTAGTCCAGAATCGGTTTAGGAGTATTCCTGTGTTGTTTTCACTTTGGATATGTAATTTGAGAAATGTTTATTTTGGTCCTATGCAGCACTTTGGGTTATATTTTATTTGCAGTACTTGGAAATGACATTTTATGGAAAAGAGCTCACTGTTTATTTTCTTTCTATTTTAGCCACTTGTTTAATACTTCGTCCATGTTTGTAGGGCTAATTTAGATTTACTTTAAATATATGCATGTATATATTATTCCAAGCATGTTGTTCACACGCATAGAGTTAGGTGTATTTTTTTAAAGCATGTTAATCTTGTGTGCATGACCCGACACCACTACGTAATTGGAATAAGGGTAATACTCTTTTAATTTAAAAGTGTCAGAATGGCTTCTCCTAACTTACTAGAGAGTTGTTTTGGAAATTTTAAATTAAAATCATATCCCATCAATAACGCCTAATTAAATTTGGATTTATCACTGTAAAATTTGGGAACGAAAGAAAAGAAAATATTCGACTATTTGAATTTTTCGAGAAAAGGTCGTTAGAACTGAACTAAAGATCTGGTCTCGATATTTTAAATAATCGAATATCCTTTATCTTTCTAATGACTTGGTAATTTTAATTAAATATGTTTTGTTCCTTTTCAATGTTTCAAATTTGCATTTTTGTTGTTTTAAGGGATCATAAATCAAATTAAATTCAAACTTGTGAAATTCGTTGCAAAGACAATAATTAATCGACGAGGTACCGATTTAGGGCGTTGTGGGGGTGCTAATCCTTCCCCACGCGTAACCGACTCTCGAACTCAGATTTTGATAACGCAGACCTTAATTTGTTGTTTTAATTAAAATTAATTTTTATTTAAAATGACAACGTTTTGGGTGCCCAATCACACCCTAATCAAAGATTGGTGGCGACTCCTCGAACCTTATATTTTTATCATAAAGGAATTTCCAATTTTTTCAAAACGAGAGATTTTCTAAAATTGCATTGTTTTTAATTAAAAATTCAATTGAAAAGAGAATAATTAAAAATGACGCGGTTTTCAAAATCTCGCCCCCTACCCGTACGGTTTTTAAAAAAAAAAATCGTTTCGACAGCTTGGCGACTCCGCTGGGGACTTTTTAGAGAGTCAGGCCTATAGTCGATTAATTAATTGTCTTTGCAAACGAAAGTTGTAAGTTCACTTTAATTTGGTTTTTGATCCCTGATTTGTTTTAAATTGTTGTTTCCATTTTAATTTGCGTTTTGATTAACAAATAAATAGTTGTACTAACGTGTGATCTACAGGTTTCAGTTTTCTGACCTTCGTTTTAATCTATTGTTTTTCTTGGATCGAGGCAAAGGACTATGGGTTTCCCCTCACTGTCGTTACAACCATTTTGATATTTAGAGCCTTCTTACTGTGCTCTGTCCCGTTAGGTAGGGGTGAACGCTATGCTTACGTGAGAAAATTACTTTTCTCCTCATGGGCTTTAGCAATTAACCTCTGGGGTACATGCTTTATGTCTACGAGAAAACATTGAGTTTTCTCGCATGGATATAGGGAAATGTATCCTCTCGGATTGAACTTGATTCGTTTTAAGCCTATAATGGGTGAGAATCGAGGGTCTGGCAAGCCCAAGGGGGCACCAGCAAAGGACAATTCGAGGACCCTTTTAGAAATACTAAAACTCTGCCCATCTTAGGTTGAATCTCTGTCTGCAGACACGAAGGGGAAACTCATTCTAACATTTTCCTCGAATTTATTTTTGCAATAAGTATGAGAACTAGAAAAGCATGCGGTTAGGTTTTATATTTTCGCACAAAACATGTGAATTAGATACCATGCGGTTAGGATCTTTTATGAATGACAAAACATGTGGGTAGATATCATGTCGGGTAGGATTTACTAAAGCATGATTGGGTAGCCAGCATGTGAGGGTAGGTTTTATTTGATATTTACGGTACTCACTATATTGTTGTTTATCTTGCGTGTACTAACCCGTTTTTGTTCTATGTCTGTTTTATTTTGATTTTATTACATTTGCATCCTCATGTCATCAAGGGGTGTTAATTCACAAGTGATTGACAAAGAAGAAGACTGAACATATTGAGGTAAGAAATTCTCCACTATGTAGTCAAAACCGGGAGATCCAGAGATGTTCAAACGATCCATGAAGGAGGACATCCGATGAACGAAGAGATCTGAAGCTGATTGAAGAATTCCTTTAAAGCTGCAAAGGCCAAGATGTTGACTCAAGGGATAGATACAGTCATACCAAGGACGAGAAGACCCTTCATAACGATATGAAGACCACTTCACATTGGAGGTGAGAATGGAGATTTCAAGATTCAATTTAAAGACATTCGACGTCATCAAAAGTGATACGCCAACAACTTTGGAGGTGCGATACCAGATCCCATGAAGAGTACGACTCAAGGAAATGAAGAGATGAAAAATTGCAGTTGTATTTTGACTACATGGTGTACTTACGAAATTCTTGTTGTCTAAGTGAACGGTTGTTCTTAAGTGGTCACTTTTGGGATTAACACCTCGTGCATTTGCATTTGCATTTTGCATTTTCGCATTGCATGTATTAATTTAAGCATTTTTACATGCATCAATCATGAGAATATGAGAGTAACTCGTGAATGATGATGTAGAAGAAGCTCTGAAAGCAAATTGAAGTTACCCCGAGACGTGTTTCTGGAAAGATAGAGAGCAATGAATGAGATATTAGCACGAGTTAGTAGGATCGAGAGAATTCAAGAACGGCTCGTAAAGACCCAACAAGAAATGATTGATGAAGTAAAGAAGTCCCAAGTTGAATCTAGGGAACAAATGTCCAAGTTGATGAGCATGATGATTACAGTGATATATGGGGAGAAATCATCAGATGACCCTGTTACACAAGAAAAGATGAAGACTTCGGGTGAGAATCTGAAGGTTAGCGCTGCAGCCAATGTGATGATAGCAAATGATCAAGAACCTGTTAGGGGATGTGGTAATTCAAGTCAACTCCAAAAATCAAGTAAGATTCCAGAAGATGCTACGGAGATCATACTGGGAAAAGCAGAAGTTAAGGGTGAAACTTCTAATACGAAAGTGGAGCCGGACTCAAAGAAGAGAGGCATAGAGAATGTTCAAATGCCAGTGAAGAAGGCCAAAAAGAATAGAAAGAAGAAGAAGGGAGTCTCTGATTTCGATTCCGATCTCATATTCAGACTTGTTACCCTTTCTTTTTGAAAGTGGGCTCCTAAAGCCTTTTCCTCCGGGGTATAATACTTATTTGCGTCCAGACTGGCAAGGGGTCAAAAGATCATGCGGTTATCATTCTCAAGAGTTTAGTCACTCTACAGAAGATTGTACGATCCTGAGATATAAAGTTCAAAACTTCATCACGGAAGGGTTGTTATGCTTTGAAAATGGAAAACCTAAGCTCCCCGGAAGCTCAAAACTTGTCGATGAAGGGAGATATGCAAATCAATGTCTCTCCCAAGATGTTGGTCAAACGTTAAACCTTCAAAGTGAACGTTCCAGTGGTCAGTCACAGGGTCTTCAATATGATCATAATAACGGCAAGGAGAAAGTAGGGTCAGAAGAGCTTTCATATAGCCAGATATATCCCAAGTTGCTCCAAGCCCAGCTGATTGCTCCACGTCTGGCCAAGCCTTTGTTGCCCCCTTATCCGAGTTGGTATAATGAGAAAGTTTCCTGTGAATATCATGTGGGAGCCCGAGGACACTCCATCGATAATTGTAACAACTTCAAACGACAAGTCCGAGATCTTTTGGCTCAAGGAGTTATAGAGGTGGATGCTAAACAGCTGAAAGTCAATCCCCAGAATAGAGTTGACGGGGTCAAAACAAGTGAAGTACATACGGAAGAGAATGTTGAAAAAGAGAAGAGCAAAGTCAAGGAAATCGAGGTATGTGAAGCAGAGATAAATTACCCAACTCTTGAGACCTCTCTGACACTAAAAAAGAAGATAGAAGTGGGAAGTGACAAGATAAAAGTCAAAGGAGAGGTAGTCCGAGACTGGCCGCAGAAGATGTCTTGGGAAAATACGACCCTCAAGGTTTTTCAAGTGCCCATTTCTGACTTGTTATCCCCTTTAATCAAGAATCAATACCTCACTCCAAGACCATTAAGAATGAAGACTAGCCCATCCGCTTATGGCTATGACCCGAATAGTGCTTGCGATTTTCATCTAGGGGCATTGGGCCATCACACTGATAAGTGTATACCATTGATGGAAGAGATAGAAAGGCTCGTTGACAAAGGAGTCCTGACAAGAAAAGTGATCGAGAAATGGGGAGTAAGTGAGTGTAAAAACCCTAATCCAACGGGGCACCCGCTATTCTAGGGAAAGTAGGGCCTTTTGGTTGAACAAGTGAAGGTTGTGCTCCACCACAATCGCATTTTTCATTTGCGGCATCTTGTTTGAACATGTTTTTTTTTGTACTTTCTCATCTTTCTGTTTGTAAGGATATTTTAAATGAATTCATGTTACTTTAAGGATGGTGAGCATTGAATCGAATTTTCAACTTGAAATTCTTTGAATATCAATTGAATTAAAAGCTCTTTAATGATTAGAGTTATAAATCTTTGACAAAATGACAAGATTGAAACCCGATAAAACAAGGACCTTGACCTTACCCCCAGAAGATACAATCGAACACCATACCCTTTTCTTGCAGGAACCGATATAGCCTTCTCCTATCATAAGGGAATGAACCATAGGCTTGGTATTCAGGTATGCATAGGAGCGGACAACATGGGGCATCTTTTGCGTATGACATTACAAAATTGACTAGACCATTTTTGTTGACGACGTTCGATGATGATTATGATCTTTACAAATGGAATAGTCGAGTAGGTGAATCTAATTTAGGTCAGCTGCTTGGAAATTGAACTCTAACGATGAGATTTTTTGACTTTTAACAACACCTAGACTATGACAAGTTCTTCTTGACAAGCTTAAGAAATTGAATCCGTATACCCAACAAAAATATATATAGAGAGATATAATATATGGGTCTACAATAAAGCTGAGCTATTCCGCTAAGGCAATTGGTTATAGAGGAAACTCGAAGGCCCTGGCTTTATGAATAGATTATATTCAAACCATGACCTTGATCGGGTACCTGGCAATTCGGTGTATGCTCCACTGTGATTGTCAAGTCAAAGACTTTGTGGTGAGATGAATCCTTCAGCTAGCCCGGTAAAGGCAAATTACAATAAAGCTGATTTCAGCTAGCCAGACAATGGCAAATTAAATTAATTTTCTAAATAAGGAGTTGCGGTAAAGATGGACTAAGGGAGTTAAGGAACACCTGTCATAGTCAATGTCACACGAGCACTCAAAAATTTCATTTTTAGATCGATATTTCTGCACTATCTTGGTTAGAGGAGTCTATGAAGCTTGAACAAATGGAAGATTTCAGAGAACTAAAATGGAAGTGTTCTAAGAAGTCTAGTAACGGATTATACTAGTTGCGTCATTTTGTCCGTATCCGATTAAAATACCAAGCCAAGAAATAAGGACATGTTGCGATATTCACAATGATCAAGAAAGAAATGACATTCTGGTGGTCGAAACCTTAGAAAATAGGAAACCAACCTGAAACCAACCCCTCAATTTTGATATGTGTCAAAGAGCTATAACCCAGAAAACATTAAAGAGCTATTGATTCTTTTGATATTCTGTGAACTCATGTTTATGATTTGATTCAATTGTGAGTCTGAATTAAGGGACAATGTTTTATAAGATTCTTTCATTCTTTACTCCCTAAAATAAGAGAAAGAGAAAAGCATTTTCAAACAGGACAATTCAAATGTAAAAGGTCCTTGAAGCGGGTGAGGCTCATTGTGCCTCTATTGGAGAAAAAGAATAAGCGGCGCCATAACATGAAGCATTTCGCGACCTTGAAGTAGAAGGTCCAAGAGATCAGAATAGATGAAAGACAGAACTGGCAACATTTCTTTGTGACATTGTCAGTAACCCAGTAAGAAGAAGATTATCTCATCATTCAGAAGGGGCACATATCTCAGCCCGAATGAAAATGAAAGACATTGTGTTAGAAGGGTTGATCACTTCTTAGGTAGCATGAAGAAAATCCCTCAAACTATTTGACAACACTACTGTGTAGTGACACCAGAATGAGAACATTCGTATATGTTAGGGCACGACTGAACCCACATCATGTTGGGATGACAAGATTCAGACCAAGAAATTATTGAGAATGAGTCTCACAACTTAAAGTGTCAGGGGCAGACCGGGAATTTGAGCTGAGCTTACCTTGTAAAGCAAATCAACTGCATCGATCAATGGCAGAGTCCTGAAAGAACAACTCTGAAAGCATAGTTGAGCTGAGGACGGAAATGGGGCAACACAGTCGTATTTCTGACTATAGCAAGATATTGAGAGAGAAAACACTTTCTCCGAAGTGAAGAAAGAAAACAAAGATGACAAGAAGATAGAAGAATATCAAAGGGCTCGTAAAAAATGCAAGTTGGAAACTATGAGTTGCTACACGAGTATAGAAAACAGACCCTGGAAAGAATGATCAAGTAGAAGAAGACTGAGTTCGCCAATTTGAAGGCAAACAAAGATTGATTCAACATTTATGCATTCATGAGAACATCATCTGCATAAAAGAAAATGCATGACACAGATACATTTAATTGCATTAATGATTTATGCATAAACACATGATTTTGACAGGTCTTCCATTGAAGAGAGAAGGTGCAGAATGTTGAAATCCCGATGATTGAAAGGGAGATTTCTAACCTCAAATGCAAAGAGTTGCATTTAAAAAGGCATACCCTGAAGAACATAGAGGTCTAATCCACAGAAGAAGCATTGCTTTGAAGTGAAGACCATCAGATGTAGAAGAAAAACGAAGATTTTCGTGTATGAAGAAAGACTTGCACACATGAGATTGGAGAAAAACCATCCTAAGCCTTCACCGGAGAATAGTGAAGCAAACCATCTGAAGCCTTCACCGGAGAATAGTGAAGCAATCAATCTGAAGCCTTCACCGGAGAATAGTGAAGCAAACCATCATAAGTCTTCACCAGAGAGTAGTGAAGCAAAGCATCTTAAGTCTTCACCAAAAAGTAGTGAAGCAGATCCATTTTAAGCCTTCTCAGAAGAGTGTTGGAACAAACCATCCGACCATCAGATGTAGGAGAAAAAGAAAAAGTTTTCGAGTACAAAGAAGCTGATCAAGTGATTAAAAAGAAACACGCGCGAGGAGTCATTAACCGATTCAAGGTCCCAGAAAGGGAGAGGTTCAAATGGCAGTCAAGTCAAGGAAGACTCTCGTATTCAATTGCGGCGAGACAAGCTCTCACAAGAGAAATGATTTCGAAAAGATTATCTTAAATTCTAAATTTTTGAGTATAATGTTTTTTCGAATCTTCAAGCATACATTAATGATTGATAATGTTTGATTTTCAGGTTCGACCTTTGAAGCAAATCAAACTCAAGCCTTCACAATAAAGTGGTGAAGCAAATGAAGATTATTTGAGTTCCATACTCCCTAGAGAAAGAGGGAGCGAACCCGTGTGAAGATATGCGAGTTCTATACTCCTTAAAGAAAGAAGGAGCGAACCCGTGTGAAGATATGCGAGTTCTATACTCCTTAAAGAAAGAAGGAGCGAACCCGTGTGAAGATATGCGAGTTCTATACTCCTTGAAGAAAGAGAGAGCGAGCCCGTTTTCAGAAGATCATTCAAGTTCTATACTTCCTGAAAGAAAGAGGGAGTGAGCCCATTTGTAAAAGATTATTCGAGTTCTATACTCCCTAAAGAAAGAGGAAGCGAACCCGTTTTTAGAAGATTTTCGAGTTCTATACTCCCTGAAGAAAGAGGGAGCGAGCCCGTTTTCAGAAGATCATTCGAGTTCTATACTTCCTGAAAGAAAGAGGGAGCAAACCCGTTTCCAAAAGATTATTCGAGTTCTATACTCCTTAAAGAAAAAGGGAATTCGTTTATAGAAGATTATTCGAGTTCTATACTCCCTAGAGAAAGAGGGAGCGAACCTGTAAGAAGAAGATGTTCGAGTTCCATAATCCCTAGAGAAATAGGGAGTAGACCCGATTGTTGAAGTTTGTTCGAGTCTTATACTCTCTGAAAGAATAGGGAGCAGACACGATTGTTGAAGATTATTCGAGTTCTATACTCCCTGAAGAAAGAGGGAGCGGACCCGATTATTGAAGATTGTTCGAGTCTTATACTCTTTGAAGAAATAAGGAACAAACACGATTGTTGAAGATTGTTCGAGTCTTATACTCTCTGAAGCACAGAGAACAGAGATGTTTGTTGAAGATTGTGCGAGTTTCATGCATCCTGAAAAATAGGAGCGAACCCGCTGATCTAAGATTGATCAAGTCCTATACCCATTGAAAGAATAGGGAGTAGACATGTTATCCGAAGATTTTCAAAGTCTCACTTACCCCGGAGATCGAGTGAAGCAGATCTCTTATCAAATTTTAAAGCAAGAAGATGGGACTGGACAAAAACGCCCAAGTACTATATAAGTCATCCGAGCCATTTTTAGCCTTTTCAGAAGAGTGTTGGAGCAAACCATCAGATCGTCAGATGTGGGAAGAAACCGAAGATTCTCGGATATGAAGAAGTGAAATAATCCATTAAAAGGGTTTGTGCAAGTGACGGAAACGAAAGTCAAGAAGAAGACTGAAGAAAGAGAAATGACGTTGCAATCAAACAAAATTAGGTCATTATTTTTGTCTTTGCTACATTCTTGTGTTCACAACAACAAGCAAAGAGGGGCAGCTGTAATACCCTAATTTTGTCCGGGCTTTTTAAATCCATTTGATGATGCCCGATAATTAATTTGGAAGTAATCGTGCTCAGATGAAGAATCAATTCAAACGACGAAGCTTGAAAGTTTACGTTTGGAAGCTTTAGGTGCTCAATTGGGATTAGTCGTATATGGAAATCGAGACACATATTGAAGTTCAATACAAATTAAGTGTCTAAAGTCCATTTACATATTTGAAGCCCAATTACAAACCAAATTAATTGCAAGGTCAAGATTCAAGCCCAACAGTAATTAAATTGCAACCCAACCCAAGCTATCCATGTCTCCCATGTGCAGCACGGTTCCCCAACAGCTACTCCACGCCCTTCCAAGCATCACCCACGAGTGCCCATGCTTGACCGGATATCACCCTGCCAGCACTACAACCGAGCAGACAAGGCTCAGCTCCCAGCTGTGACCGAGCAACCTCCCACGTGAAACAACACAATTGCAGCTGCAAAGTGGCCGGTTCTCGAGTGAGACCCATGTCCTGTTGCTCCACTAACCGTGCACAGCTCCCTAGCAGCTGCTTCCCACGTGAAATGCTAGAACCAAGCAGCAACTCATGCTTCACCGTTCCCACGAGCAACAGCTCATACGCCCTGCTCCACTACAGCAGACCACGCCTGTGAAGACAGAGACATGGCTCTGCCACCCATGCTCTGCAGCATCAAAAATAACGACCACACAATTCAAGACCAGGCAATTAACGAGGAGCACAGACTGAGAAGAGGAAAAAAAAAAGAGAAATCAGTTTTAAAAGCAAACAGAGGACGGACAGCAAAAAAAGAAAGGAGAAAAAAATCATCTACAACCAGAATCGAGGATCAATAGAGACTACAAGGAGAAAAAGACAACAATTCACAAGGGATTCCATCAGCTGAGGAGGAGAACGACACCAACAAAAAAAAGGGAAATCAGTCAAAAAAGATCCATCGAAAAGAAAAGAGGAACTCTTTGTAATCATGGTATTCTGAAACCCAGGAAAAAGATAATGTAACATGAATCTCGCCATTGTATGCAGAAAACCGAGAAGTAATAGAAATACAATTTGGTTCGAGGTATTCTTTTTGGGTCTTTTCTTGTTTTCCAGTTTTCTTTACGTTTACTTGTATTACTTTGAAACCAAAATAAGAAAGGAATAGAGGAGAGAGGTTAGTCTCCATTACCTTAGTCGGTCGTACCCGTGGTGGTCGGGGTAAGAATGACACCAATATATGGTGGCAGGCCTGGGCGTTGGGGATCCTTTGGGAGGCTTGCATGTAGATTATGAGTTAGTTTTTAGATCTAGGTTTTTTTTTTTAAAAAAAATAAAAGAGTAAGAGTAAAGGAGGGTTTGAATCTGCTTACCTTTATCCTCGCCTATATTTGTCGCCAGAGTTGAGCATAGCATCGAGTGGGGGATGTTGGTCTTTGGGGTCGTTGTCCTGTGTTAGGATAAGGTGAGGTAGACTCGGTTTGGAGTAGCATCTGTGTTTTGTTTTGGAGATATTAGGCTTAGATATTAGTTTAGGGTTTCGATTTTGAGGGGAAGCTTCAATTGGGGTTATTATTTCGATTTGGTTTCATATGGGGTTCAGGTTGTAAAGAGGACGAGGGTGTTGGCTTTTGGCCCCTCATCGGAGCCCTTAGCAGCTGCGACCACGATGGTCGTTTGCTTTGAGGAGGCTATCGGGAATGAGAGAGTTGAGAGAGGAAGAGAACGGCGCAACCTTGGTTTGGGTTTGTGTAGAAGATGATAATTAGGGTATTTGGTTGCCTGGTGGAATCTATATGTGTGCACGCCAAAACGGCGGCGTTTGAGGGTGCTTGGGACGGTGTCGTTTCATCCGAGTAGGGGTATCCGCTTCAACGCCTTAGAGGGGTTATCTTCATAGTAAATCCTTTCATGTTTTGTTTCAATGCATTTTAATCTGTGGTTCAGTCTTTTAAATATTTCTGATTATGGCATCAATCTTTACGCGTTTGCATTTCAGTCCTGAGTTGTGTTGTTTTTAAATTTTTGTTAATTTACATATTTGGCTTAGATTTTTCATGGCTTTCATTTTAGTCCTAGTGTTAACTTCACTAATGTTTTGTGGTTTAGACATCGGGATTCCACATTTTTGGCATATTTCATTTTAGTCCAGAATCGGTTTAGGAGTATTCCTGTGTTGTTTTCACTTTGGATATGTAATTTGAGAAATGTTTATTTTGGTCCTATGCAGCACTTTGGGTTATATTTTATTTGCAGTACTTGGAAATGACATTTTATGGAAAAGAGCTCACTGTTTATTTTCTTTCTATTTTAGCCACTTGTTTAATACTTCGTCCATGTTTGTAGGGCTAATTTAGATTTACTTTAAATATATGCATGTATATATTATTCCAAGCATGTTGTTCACACGCATAGAGTTAGGTGTATTTTTTTAAAGCATGTTAATCTTGTGTGCATGACCCGACACCACTACGTAATTGGAATAAGGGTAATACTCTTTTAATTTAAAAGTGTCAGAATGGCTTCTCCTAACTTACTAGAGAGTTGTTTTGGAAATTTTAAATTAAAATCATATCCCATCAATAACGCCTAATTAAATTTGGATTTATCACTGTAAAATTTGGGAACGAAAGAAAAGAAAATATTCGACTATTTGAATTTTTCGAGAAAAGGTCGTTAGAACTGAACTAAAGATCTGGTCTCGATATTTTTAAATAATCGAATATCCTTTATCTTTCTAATGACTTGGTAATTTTAATTAAATATGTTTTGTTCCTTTTCAATGTTTCAAATTTGCATTTTTCTTGTTTTAAGGGATCATAAATCAAATTAAATTCAAACTTGTGAAATTCGTTGCAAAGACAATAATTAATCGACGAGGTACCGATTTAGGGCGTTGTGGGGGTGCTAATCCTTCCCCACGCGTAACCGACTCCCGAACTCAGATTTTGATAACGCAGACCTTAATTTGTTGTTTTAATTAAAATTAATTTTTATTTAAAATGACAACGTTTTGGGTGCCCAATCACACCCTAATCAAAGATTGGTGGCGACTCCTCGAACCTTATATTTTTATCATAAAGGAATTTCCAATTTTTTCAAAACGAGAGATTTTCTAAAATTGCATTGTTTTTAATTAAAAATTCAATTGAAAAGAGAATAATTAAAAATGACGCGGTTTTCAAAATCTCGCCCCCTACCCGTACGGTTTTTAAAAAAAAAAAATCGTTTCGACACTAACAGTTAGGTGAAGTATAATTTTGTTTAGAGAAGTAAATCTGTGAGCCTAGCTGGGATTTGCTGTTATTATTGGAAGACGCTAAATGATCTCCTTGTCTTGAGAAAATCACATCAAAATTCCAGAAAACCATTGACAGCATCTCCCTCTTGTGGGTGTTATTAAAGTGATAAGTAGATTTAAATGGGGGAATTAGTAATTAAAATAGGATTTTTAATTTAATTATCATCTCTATAGTTTTTGTTACGTTTAAAGTAACTTATCTGACGGCAAATCTGTTTTCTTCGTGTGTCTCCTCTTTAAAAAATATTCCTTCCAACTTATCCACAATAAATCAAATAAAATTAGATAGACAGAAAAGAAGATAGGTTTTACAACTGCCGCTAAGAGAATATTGGTATAATATATAAGTTGAGTGGTCACAATAACCAGTCCAACAGGCAAGTGGCAGTTGAAGTAGTGGATTGCAGCAAATCTGATCAGAACATTAATGGTGCTTGCAGCTGGAATAATCACGTGGTTCTGCTTCAGTCTGTGTGTGGGGTACCAAGGATGGATCCAGACATTAACACAGAACAAAACAGCACAAACCTTACGCACTGTTTGGTAACTAACTTGTCAGAATCATCACTTGAGGATCAAACTCTTACACAATCATCCCATCTGTTTTCTTGGGAAAAAGAGTGGAGCTAAACTACATTACTTTAAGGAAAAGAATCAACTGTACAAGATGTCTATGAGCTATAAGCTTTTGACTCACTCTTTACCTGTTTTGCATAGTGTCAAGCAACCAAATAAATACAAAAGACTCAAAACAGACAAACACACACACATTAGTTTGAGTAGACGTCCGTAGAGAACCTTCTCAGCCATCCATCATTAAGACACTGCTCCTACTACTGGACATAGTCTACTGAAATTGTTCAGTGAGCTATGGCCGGCCTACGACTCAGCAAAACGTGCACGTATACGACAAATAATTGGGGCCCTACAAGCAGGGCAATCCTTCATCCCTTGTTTACGGTGGAGTTCGCTGCACTTGACACAAAAGACCTGATGCGAACATGGAAGGAATACCACTATCTTCTCTTCTGTTAAGCACATGACACACTCACGCTCCCGTTTCAAGCCTCTGCTCCTAGGATAATCGTTGGTGTTAATCACCCTTTTGGAGAAAATCGGAATCTGATGCCCCTCATTGACAGATGAGCACTGACCATTGCCACCATCAGTGCCTCTCCAAAGTGCAGATATATTTGAAGAATCAACATTCATCTTCAACTCGGATAACTTGTTCTCGAGCTTTTTGATCTCCTCTCCATATTTTTGCATATCATTCTCTGCTTTCATTTTAATCTTATCCTCCTCTATTTTTGCAGCAGCTTCAAGACATTCGCTTTCCTTCCTTATGGAAGCAGCCTGAGCAAGAAATTTCTCCATTGTCATCCTCTCTTGTTTCCATAGCATCTGCAAATTTTCATCATGAGAAATATAAGTTGAATAGAATTTAGTATTTTTCAAGGCATTAACAGCTAAGTGCAGTTATTCTCACACGTTCATGCCTCTGATATTAATGGGGAAGGAAAATTTTAAGAGGAAGTTCTCATGACCATTAACGTTATCTGATTTTGCCATTATGAACAATATTTTCTATTCCTTCTTATTTTCCCTCTAAACCTCAAATTTAATGGATGTAGCAACACAATCCAAGCAAACATGTTAATTTAACACAATAGAGACCAGGTTGCTGATATAGCTTAATATTGTGAATAAACGACTTGCTGGCTTATAGAACTTGAGGACTGATAACCTGGCTGGGGTTTGGCAATGTCATCCACCCATCGACTAATTTCATGATGATTTGCAAGGAAGACTAAAGATTGGTAATTAGTCCAATTTCCAAAACATTTCTGCAATTTTTATATTCTCTTACTGTTCTATACTCTATTGTGTTCTTTTGGTGCCATTTTGTTTTATAATCTGTATCCTCACCCTTACCATTCTTGAACCTTACTAATCATTTAGTTAAAGACTAGGAGCCATAAACAAGCTTAACAAGGTAGAACTTATGCTGAGTTAGGCTTATAGCAAAAGTCAAATCAATGTTCTTCAAGGAGAAGCATACCATAATTTGATTGTAGATTCTTTTAGCCTTGCCTACTTTCCTTTGCAGCTCAGCTAGCTTCTTCTTCTCTGATGCAAGCTCCTCCTGAAGCAAGCTCCGTTGTGCATCCCATGATCGGACATCCTTAATTGCTTTCTGTTCTCTTTCCAGTGCTTCTCGACAGCTTGAAGCTGATGCTGCAGACTGCAATTTAGCAACCTCCATCTCCATTTTCAGAGCGGAATGCTCCACCTCAAGCTTCTGAAGTTTAGAGTGAGCATCCTCAACCTGATTAGTTGCATTGTCCAAGGCAAACTCCATCTCAGACAACCTCTTCATGGTGTTCTCCTCCATGATTTTTTTCTTCCTTTTTAGCTGTTCTGCCTCTTCCATCTCTTGCCTCAGTGATTTTATTTCATCTTGGTCCTTGTTAAGCCTACAAACAGCCTGCTTGACCTTCTGACTGGCCCATTGACTCCAACTATGTAGCTCATTCTGCAGTTCCTCTAAACTTGGAACTAGCTTCAATATCAGTTCATCCTTCTCATCTTGGGGGATGTATTTCCCCAGAGACTTATCATATGGAATTCCGGCATAGTAATCAGTTGACTTAGAGGATGTAGAAGTTATTGCTTTCTCCTTAGGAGTAGGCTTTCTTTCTGCATCATTGTCAGGTGTCGAAGATTTTGAGGTTCCGTCTTCAGATTTGTGAACAGGTTTATTTTCTGAAGAGGATGATGATGAGAGCCCAGTATTTGCGGTAGGAACTGCTAATTTAGCACCACTCATAGGTAATACTGAAGAGTTATCTGCCACACATAACCCATGTGAAGAATTAGTTAAAACATGATGGCATTGATGAACAAAATCTCCAGCTTCGTTGATTCTTTCCAATGAAGCATTTTTCATATGCATGGCTGATAATTTAGAAGGAGACTTTATTCTTCTTTCGGCAACTAAACCACCAATGGTAGCCATTTTACCAGCTCGAAAAGCACATTTCCCACAAGCCACCTTGCATTTTTCTATATTGAAGGACTTTTTCCTGAGTGCAGCTAGCTCCTTTTTGGAGCACCCCTTTCGACAAGACCCCAGTCTTCTTCCAGGGATGGATGTAACCGGGTCCCTAGAAGTGCCCACATAAGCCAAACTGTCTTTCTCTGGTGTTAGTGCTTCATAAGCAACTGGACCTTTGCAGTTGGTTAAATTGGCAAAACTTCCAAATTTCAGTGTTTCAGGCAGGTAATGCTTGCAACAGTGAAATGAAGGTTTTAAAACATGGTGACCATTTGGGCATGGATGAATGGTTTCTGGGTTTTGTGATCCTGGTCTCAACTGGGAGATAGAATCAGAGGAGCTCTCCCCTAAGATTTCTTTGCACCCCACATTACGGAATATATCTCCTTCCACTTCACAAGCCATCGAAATGTTTAGGTCAAACATTAACAGCCACCACATTGCTTCTGCAATTGATAGAGACGGTTTAACCTCTCTAAGGACGCTAATCATCTCCAGCATTGTGTACTCCACTAGCTGTTGCAAATCCTCAAACACGTAATTTGATATATCCTCTCCTTTACCTTTCTTCAAGGAAGCCAATGCATCATTCACAACATTTGAAACAAGATTTTTACCCCCTTGATAGAGGCCACACCCCGAAACGGCCTTTTTAGCAACAGCTTCCTCATATCCACACTCTACAATCCTTTTAATTGCATTTTGGAAAATTGTGAGCATATTGGATGATAATAATTCCGCGAGTTGACATGCAATTGGATCGTCCCAATCTGTAGGTTCAGAATCTTCTCTAAGAGAGGATCCCACCTCTAATGGTCCAACTGTGGGGCTTTGGAATATCTTGGGAGAGAATTCGCTCATCGACAAGGGAGCACTAACTGGATTCTCTAAAGAAGGATCATCATCTAATTTTCTCTTGTTTTTGATTCCTTTTTCTGGAGGTAAGACAGAAGAAGACTCTAGTTTGCTAGCAGCTGCACCACCAATATCGGTCTTCTCGTCCATCTTATGAATAACAATAAGAAATAAACCAATTTACTAGAAAGCTGACTCTCTCTTGAAAGCCCTATATGACCAAGAAAAGCAAGCAGAAAATGATCAATCACAGGAAAATTCAATAAAATTTTGAATTTGACCAAAAAGTTACAAAAGAAACCCAATTAACAGATCAATAACAATGCAAAGTAGATCATGCAATAGTCAGAAGAACAACCATTCACCAATAAAGCTACCTATAGCCTACATTACATAGGAATATAACCTGTAACAGTAAGAAGATAGACAATGAGCATAGGAACCTTTATCAATTAAGCAAAAGACTGAAAAAAAAGGCTATTAGAATCCACCATCACATAGCAAGTAAACTTGACAACACAAGCAAACTCGGCTTGCTCAAAACATCACAATACTTTATAGAGTCATTTCAACAAATGCCCATATCATCAAACAGCATATAGACTAGTAGTCACCCAATTTGCTACCCATCCAATGATTTGCAAATTGGATCGTGCATTAACGATCGGAGATCATATCTGATCTGGTTCGGGGTGCATGGGTGGAACCTTTGCCATAGAAGAAGCATAAGTTCATAGAATTCAAGAATAAAAGAAAGAGTTCTAAGTAACCTGGAAATATAATCGAAAGAACAACCAAAAAGATAAACTCCTTTGGAAAATTGCCCTTCTCTAAAATGTGGGATTATCTCAACAGACTGGGTTTTTGTTTTGAAGTCAATTATGAAAAAGAAAATCCAAAACATAAAAAAGTCAAAGAGCTCAAATTTGGACTGTCTCTGCAATCACATTTGAATCTCTTCACTTTTATGAACTGTTAACGTTGTGGTTTGAATTGTGATTGGTGAATCAAAATCACAATAAATTATCTTCTTTAATCACGTTTTTCATAAGTAAGGATCAAGATTCCGTTTTCTCTCTACCAATAAATGAATCAAGATGCGGTTTCAGATAACATTGACACAGGCTCATGAAAACCTAACATTATCTGAAAAGAAAAACCACTTTCAACACACAACAAAACAAAATATAATAAAATTATTCTTCTTCTCATTGGAAGACAGGAGCTAAAAATAAGCAAAATGGCAAGTTTTTCATACCTACAAATGGGTTGAGCAAAAGAACAAGAAGAGTAGCTTTGCCCTTGTCTTCGTTCCACGGCCGTGGCCGCTCTAAACTAGCTGCTGCTTCAATGGCGATGCTTAGCGTGTGTTTTGCTTCTCCCTTGCCTTTTTTATTGTCTTTATTGTGGGTTTGGGCAAATAGGTCAATTTTCCATTTACTTATTTGACTCTCTTGTCCGTGAATGCTTATTACATCAATAACTTTTTATTAATTAATTTTTGGATATAATCTAAAGATAAAACTATAATTTCCAGCAAGCCAAATTATTGGGAATGTACAAGGAAAGGCATGTTAATATAAAACTAAATGGTATGATCGAAAATTTAATAAGACAATTAATAAATTTGGTAAAACGTAATTATTAAAAAATTTGGTAACTAGTAAACTTTGGTTATCGGTAGGTATCGATATATATATAAATATTTATACTTACTTCACTGTAAGAAATATTAATTTAGGGTTATCTTTTGAATGAGTTTTAAGATATTAATTTAGTAATTATAAGCGCCTAATGACTTATTTTTATGTTACGGTATATATTATTATTAAATTAAAAATAATAAACATAGATACATATTTATTATTATCTTTAGTTAAAATTATTAAATTTAAATTCTAAATAATATTTATAAAAAATCTAAATAATCAAATAATTTTTTTGTGTAAATGAAATTATTAAATTAATGTTATAGATGGAAAACATGAAGAAATATTAAAAAAATTTGAAACATACATTGCATAACTTCTGTATCCATACGTACTCTAAAAGTATGGATATTGTTTCGATAGTAAGCTATGTCCAACTATTGTTCTGAAAAAGTATCGATACATATATTATATGTATCGATACTTATATTTAAAATTTAATCGATTAAAATAAAATAGGTGTTACCTATTATGTTAAACTATCTATCGATTTGTTTGAAGGTTACTAATAATGTAAACGGTAAAATAAAATAGGAGCTACATATTACGTTAAAATACCTACTGGTTTGTTTAAAGATTACTAATAATGTAAAAGGTAGAATAAAATAGGCACTACCTATTACGTTTAACTACCTATCAGTTTGTTTAAAGATTACTAATAATGTAAACGGTAAAATAAAATAGGCATTACCTATTACGTTAAACTACCTACTGGTGTGTTTAAATGTTACTAATAATGTAAACGGTAAAATAAAATAGGCGCTACATATTATGTTAAATAGGTGCTACATATTACGTTAAATAAGTGCTACATGTTATGTTAAACTAACTACCGGTTTGTTTAAAGGTTAATAATAATGCAAACGGCAAAATAAAATAGGCGCTACCTATTACGTTAAATAGGTGCTACCTATTACGTTAAATAAGTGATACTTATTACATTAAACTAGCTACCGGTTTGTTTAAAAGTTAATAATAATGTAAACGATAAAATATATAATCGTTTAAAAGTCAATAATAATGTAAACGATAAAATATATACAACTTAACTGTTTGAAATATTTTTTTAAATTCGAAAGTATTGATACTTGTAGGTTGATGTGAGGGGTAAATTTATCGATACATCATATATCAATTATCGATATTTAACATTTTTCAAATGCTAAAGTCTCGATAACAGTAATAAAAAATCATAAAAAATCTAAAGTATCGACACCATGTATTAATAATTTTCCTAAATATGTACTGATACATATACACTAAGTATATAATAATTTTCATACATCTACACTAAGTATCGATATTTTTATAAAGATATTTTAATGAAATTTTGTAAATAAGTCACTTTTAATCTTAACATTTCAATTTTTTTTCTCGAATTAACAAGCTTCTAAAATGATAAAATATCGAACATCATAGATGATATTGATATTTGCTAAAGAATCGACCATCAGATCATAGTAGTATCGATATTTATTTTAAAAAATAATTGGCATCCAATGACACGTAATATATTAAATCATATTAATATCATTAAACACAACTTTAATATTTCAGTTTGCAACCTACTTCTTTATTCAAAATAACATTATTGGACGCAACCTTATTTTGTTGTCGTCGGATTTCGAATTACCCATCATCTAAACTTTGGTAACATTTTAGGCGCTACCTAATATGTTGATAATATTAATAACAAAATAAGTAATTAACCTATTTTGTTATCGCCGGATTTCTAAGGCCCATCAGTTTAAACTTTGTTAATATTTTAGGCGCTACCTAATATGTTGATAATATTGATAACAAATTAAGTAATTAACCTATTTTTTATCGTCAGATTTCTAAGGTCTCATTAGCTTTAAACAGACACTATCTATTATATTAAATAAGCGCTACATGTTATGTTATTATGGTTGATAATGTTTCCAGTAATTAACCAATTATGTTAAAGTCAATATTTTTTAAAGCATTTTTCATACGACGATAATACTACTGGTTATTACCATTATTATTACCAACACAAATAACATTTTCGGTGAAAACATATAACATTTCCGGTAGCGCTTTTAACTGGTCACATATTTAACCAATCACGTCGTTTTAGCCGTATTTTAACCACCTCACAGCAGAACCTCCCCTTTTAGTTCCAAAAAAAATCTTATTTAAAAAAATCAAAATTATCTAAACTCAACACGTGTCACCTGACGACAAAATTTAATGATCGTTATGTCCTAGGTCTGTCGTTATGTCCCGAACACCTAAAGTGATAATATTTGTAACGTTAGGCGTATGGATAATTAAAAAAATAATTTAGACACGTATTTATGAAAAACAATATAATTTAAACATTTATTTTATAACTAAGCCTATATTTATCCTTATAAAGAAATATTTTTTTCATGTGATTTATAATACATACGGTAAGAAAAACAATTCAATTAAATGAATATTTAATATAATAACTAATTAGTGAATGGTAATATTTTAAATGAGATATTTAATTAATAATATAAAAATATCCAATAATTTTTCTGTTAATAAATGTGTCGTTTTTTATATATCTATTTTCATTAGATTTGGTAGGATGCTAATAAGTAACTTATGGTATTGTTAAGATAATCTTATCTCAAACATAATTAAATTAAAACATTTTCATAATATTTTAGTAGGAAAATTCTACAACGCTCGGCGAGCGGCGATGAACACATATAATGATGAGCATCGATAAATTAAATTGTAAAACGATAAAATTATAAGGTACTTAACGTATAATTATATTTTAGTTAAAAATGTAATTGTAATTTTAAATAAACTACAATTTTAATTAAATTATTTTAAATAGTTTTTATATAATTAGTTCAAATAGTAATTCTTAATTACAAAACCCTATATTTTTATAAAAAAATTATGATTTTCTCATCACCGCCGTTGCTGCCACCGTCGGTTTCATCTTCGTCCTTCAATTGAATCATTGTCGTTCATCCCTCCCGACGTGGACGCCGTTCACCACAGTTTGTGTAACCAACCGTTAAAGTAAGCTAGAATAATTTTATTTTGATTCAAACTTGGTGTTTCGTCCAAGCTGTCACCAGAGGGTGGTGGCTGACCGACTGTCGATGACTTCATCGGCAGTGGTCGTGGTTGCTGGTGTGAGAGTTCTCCCTCTCATTTTCCCCTAATCCCAAAATTTCTAAACCTTAACTATAACCCTAATTTTAAAATTCCTTCAATTATATAACCTGAATTCCTTAATTAATTTCCAAAATTCCCTTCCTAGAACCCCAATTAGAATAATTTCACCTTTAATTTTTATGTTGAAACTATTTTTTTTCAATCCAATTCTCGATTCCTGAATTTCAAATCATGAAAGGTGTATCGGTACATTGATAATGTGTACAAGTACTCGAGCAACCATGTATCGGTACCTATAATGTATCAATACCATAATTCTTTTTTGTTTTCTGAATACCTCTTTGTGTATAGATACACTCATGTAGAACATCGGTACGGTATGCTTGATTCGTTTGGTTCAGCTATTTAGAATGCATGTTTGATGTCATTAACCATTGTAATAATGTTGATTTTGATTATGTCTGTGCATATAAAGATTTTTTTCAAGATGGTTGATAATAAAGATAAAAAAATCAAATTACAGAGTTGAACGGTGTTAATCAGGATAAAGATGGCCATAATTAGGAAAACGATAGATGCAACAGTGAATTTGATTATGAAACTCATACTAAAGAAGAAGAAATTGATAATCCAATTGATGATGATAATCATATAGATGATGATAAGATTGGAAAGGAATTAAAAGATTACGATGAGAATGATATGAATTTGTTAAAGTGGAAGACTTTAGATGACTGCGTTGAATTTTATCATACCTATGCAAAGAAGAAAGGTTTTGGAGTTCTAGTTGACCAGACAGTGAAAAGTCAAAATGGTGGTTATATAATTGTATAGAAAATGGTGTGCCGTAAGGAGGGATATATAGAGGATAAGTGGAATAACCTTTGAAATAGAAAATGTGTCCAAAAACTGAAGATCCGAGTTGGTGGAGCATTTATTAGATTTAAATTGGATGAACGTTTTCAATATTGGAAATTTGTAAAATTCCGCGCTAAACATAACCATGAAATGGTTCAGCCAACACATATTGCTTATATCTGGTATGTAATTCATTCAAAAGTTAATTTGTTATATGCTAACTACTATCTTATATATTTAATGTTCTTTAATGCATTATTTTGTAGGTCATTACAAAAAATTAGTGGTTAGATCGAATTAAGATTAAGGGCATGCTCAACTCTAGGATTGGAGCAAGTAAGATGATGTAAAATTTGGTGAATGAAGCTGGTTCAATTGAGAATGTTGGATTTCTACTGAAGGATTTGTACAACTATTTATATAGAATCAAACGAGATGAAGTGCAAGATGATGATGTAGAAACGTTGATGGTATATTTATATGAAAAACAAGAATCTAATCATTTCTTTTTGTGAGGCACACGAGGGATGAATTCGAAAACTTAGAGAAGTTATTCTGGGTCGATGGTGTATCACGCGCAGACTATAAAGAATTCGGGCATGTTCTTGCATTTTATATGACTTACAAGTGCAACACATACAACAAGCCATTTTTTGTTTTAGTTGGTGTTAATCATCATCGAAACACAATGTTGTTTGGATGTGCATTGCTTGTGGATGACAAAGAGGACTCATATGTGTGAGTTTTACAATAGTTGATTGAAGTGGGAGATGGCCACAGACCTCTTACTATTATTATTGATAGAGATAAAGCCATGACAAATTCCATTTCTGAAGTGCTACCCGAGGTAAAACATAGATTATGTTTATGGAATATCATGAGGAATATGCAGTCTTATACTGATCATAGTTTTCTCGACGATTTTTTGAGATGCGCTGACAAGTGTAGAACCAAGTTTAATTTTGAAACGACTTGGAAAGAATTAGTGGAAAATGCAAATTAGAAGGAAGGAAATGGGTTCAAGAATTGTATGAAGATAAAGAGAAATGAGCAGAAGCATATTTGCAAGGATATTTTTATGCGGGTAAAATCATATACACTTGATTTGTAGTGATTATTATATTTATTTTCTACAATTAACTAATCTATATTTTGGTATGCAACAATGAGGATAACTCAATGGTGCGAAGTAATGAATAGATCATTGAAAACTTGGTTGAACAAAAAGGTAATGTTGTATCGATTTGTTGAGAATTATCATACAAACTAAAATATTTAAGATGGGAAGAATGACATCAAGACTACAAAACAAGTGATGAATAACCTTGTTGTGATGGTTTGATGTCAACTTTAAAATGTAACGCAACCCAAATATATACGAGAAATGTTTTTGCTACACTATGCAAAGAAATGACATATGAGGGTATTAATTGGTTAAAAAAAATAAAAGCACGAAATTCAGACATGTTATTAGTTAGAGCATGTTGAGAAGGAGAAGTTGTATTTTGTACTGAAAGATACCACATATGATACCATGCATTGTTGTTGTATGAAGTAGGAGTCCTTTGGCTTTCCATGTCGTCATATGTTTGTCGTATTGAAATATGAAAAGGAAAACGATATACCTCAAGGATGTATAATGAAACGATGGACAATTTATACGAAGAAAGATATTGGATTAGAAAATAAGAATGCAAATTTTGAGGATAATAATCCAACAACAATTCAAGCCAGGTATTCGACTCTAGCCTCTTATTGTATGACTATATGTCAACGTATGTCACAAACATTCAAAACTTTCAATGAGGTTAAATATCAATTTGCAAAATTGAGTCTTAAATTGTAAACAGTGAAAATGGGATGTAAAAAGAGAATAGGTACAAGCGGAGAGACTATTGGAATTGGCGACCATATAGTTCTTGAAACATGAAGAGGGAAACCCAAGAGAACAAAGCGTCAAGCTTCATCATCCAACCAAACACATGTTTCATATGATGAAGATGTCAATTTCGAATTCTATAAAACCAACGAACCTTCTCTGAACAAGCCTTTTGATCAGGATACAAGGCTTACTGATACACCTGAAAGATCAACATTAGTTGAATACATGCCCGACACATATAGAAAAGATGACATATTCGAGGTAATTAAATGTGAAATATAACAGTTAATACTCTTTGTTGTTATGATGTTGATAATATTTTTTTCACAGGTTGCATATACTAATAAATTGAGAATTATGGAAAAAGATCCAACTATTTTGGATTGACAATCAAATAAGGATTGGTAGTGTGTGGTCTATATCTGAGGTAATTACATATGAAATTATGAAATATAATAGTGAATCATTAACTTAAATAAATGTGTTAGTTTTTTTGTTGTTTCGATTACAAATTCTATAATTTTTTACTCTCATGATAAACAAGACTTGGTCTTATCGCATGACGTTTGTGGTTATCCTTTTTTGTGTGCACTGGGAGATTAAGTTTAGTTATGTTATTCTAGATATTCAAGAATTACATATTAGTTATTAGTTATATGCACAAATTTCTTTTAAGTTTTAATATTTCAGATTGTCTGAAGTTGGTTTTCTAGTTACTAAACTTTTATCTTATTTGCTATTACGATTGAGGATGTTTTGTAATAAGCATAAACATATTCAAGAAGTTTTCCAATAATCAAGCTATTTGCTATTAAATTTACTGTGTTTTTGTTAATAAACATTTTTTGCAATAATCAAGCTAGTTATTAAATTTTGTACAAGTCCATTCAAAATATATAATATATTAAGAGTGTCGATACACATTCAGTACCGATACGATGCAACACCCTTGAAAATCTAAGTAACAGGTTAAAATACTGATACTTTTTGGGTACCGATATGCTATAATTACTGTTATTCTAGTGTATAATTATGGTATCAATACGTCTTGTGTATCGATACCTTTGTAATAGGTGTACCGATACTCGGTCTTACTGTACCGATACACACAGGCTTTTTACATATAAATACCCTCTTATCTGATTTTTACCTAAATTATATCAAACCTTAACCCTAAGAACGCAAGTTTCTCTCTAAAATCCACCCATTTATCACTCAAAATTCAAAATCCTTCACCGTTTTTTAAGGCTTTCAAGGGATTTCATCTCCAAATATCAAATCGTGCATACCCATTACATATTTGTCGTTTTCCCAAGGTATTATTTTCTTTTTTATTTAATTTTCTCCATTATGTTATTTTTTATGGGTTTTTGGATTCTTGAATGATTTTTTTATGTTTATAGGGTTTAGGTTGAATTTATAGGTTTAATTTAATCGAATATAATATTTTGATGTAGGTTTTTTACATCTACACTTAAAATCTAAAATGGACTGAAATTGATAATTATTTGTACAATGTATGTTATTTTTTCAGGAATTTGATTTCAAAATGGCACCGAAATCAAAACTTATGACTAAACGTCATCGTTTAGATAACCCGTCTTTGAGTCACCCGATAAACTAACCTAAACCTCAACCCATTTTATCAAGTTCTTTTGACACATGTTTTGATGAACCCGGAGTAATAAACCAAAGGTTACAATTTTTACAATTTTTCAAAACTTTTATTATTAGGGATGAGTGTATTGTTGATTTTGATTTTATTTATGATCCCAAGTTTAACTTTCCTTATTTTGGCCTTATGAGGCTTTGGAAAATTTTAACCTTTCTTAAGCTTAAGCCACAATATTTCCCCACTTTAACCCAAATTGTTTTATTCCAACACTCGTTGTATTGTTGATTAACCTAGTGGCATTGTTATTGCCGTAGAGTCTTATCTTATGAGCAAGATCTTTTTGCTACACACCGAAATAATTGCCAGCCATCTAGGTCTAGAAAACATTGGTCGTTTTGATGAGAATGAACTTATTCCTAGATCTCTACTCACCGGCTCTGTTACTGCCATGAATTTCCGTGACTGCTTTTTCCATTTGATTATCACTTGGTGGTTTCAACCATCCGGTGGTAAGTATTCTACCATTAGGACTGTCGATGAGTGGTGGATTCAGTGCTTCCGCACTAGGCAACACATCAATCTTTCTTAGATTATTTTTACTGACATAGTTTACATCGTTACTAATCGTCTCACCTCTATGGTCACCTCATTTTACTATAGTTGCATCCTAAGTCATATCTTTATTAATGAGAACATAAATTGCTCGGTAGATATTCTTTCCCTCTAGGAAACAAGATCGATGGCTCATATCTTCGAAGGGCTTATTTCGAACTTGTCATCAATGAGCGAATTCCTTGCGCTCCACGGGTAGCTCCAGCACCTGCAGCACCTCGAGCGGCTCATCCACTAATTATTCCATCACCTCAAGGAGAAGTCTCTTTGGTATCACTCTCAGAGTTGAGCACTCAGATGGAGGGTCACATTTTGCGTCGTTTTGCTTCAGTTGATGAGCTTCTTGACATCCTGGAGTATTCGGTTCAGCTCATTTAGAATGATAACGAGGACAATATTGATGGCGACGACGATGCACCAGAGGTTTAGATTTATTCTATGGATTATTTTGGATTGGATCTGTTGGAATATTTATAGCTTTATATTTATGGACCTTGGAATACTATTTTGAAAATTGTTCAAATTTATTTAGGAATATGTATTTGGCTTGAATATGTATTTGTCTTTTTTTTAATTTAAAAAATATTTATATTTATTTTTGAAAAATGTTCAAATTTATTTTAATTTGCTTCAATATTTTTGTTACTGTAAACTAATGATGATAAATTAATCAAAGTTCAATTACGCCAAGCCAAGTATAAACCTTGGAAATCCAAGAAACATTGAAAGTATCAATACCGCTGAGGTACTAGTACTATGTAATTGAAGTCTTTATCCATACACGAATTATGGTACCGATACCATTGTAGTATCGGTACCTTTAAAATCAAGAAGTTTATACAAGTATCGATACAGGTGGTGTATTGGTACCTAGTAGTTCATATTGGGTCTTGAGTACTGTTTTAGTTGTTTATCAAATCTATGGAATCAAATCAACACATATTATTATGAATAATTTAATGTTGTACTTTCGGAATCAACTCAAAAAAATCATAACACATATAATCATACTAAATTATATGTCATGCTTTGAAAAATCTAATACACCGTCATTATTCTCCATTATTCAACATTGAAGAAACTATGTTGAAAATCCATAACTTGTTAATCATGTATAGACAATTTATGTAAATAAAAAAGATCAACTTAATTGTGGTTGCTTACGACAAGTTTTGCTAAAAGTCTCAGCCGTTTAACTCCCATATGTTACGTCTACATAATAAATTTATATTGGCATTCAATATCACACAATAGTTAAACAAAACTACAGGGTATACTTTATCGTGAAACTAATCTTTGACCAATCGCCTTTGCTATTGAGTTATACATACTTCAATTTGTACATGCCACAATCATCTCTGAATCAAATATCAAATAAAATAATTTATTACAAAGAAATACATAGTCCAAAAAATAGTAACTTTAATTTTAAATGTAAATGACGTACACATTTGGATGCTTCGGTAATCCAAGAAAATGGATTGGAAATTTTGAAACATTTTCAAATAATCTACTCAAATGAGAATGACTCTTATAGATACATGAAGCTTTACTCAACTGTTACAATAAGTCAAAAATTTATAAATTTATATTTGAAAATCACACAAATTATTATAGTTCGCATAAAAGAATAAATAAAGTACAATATTTTATGTAATATTTTAACATACTTCATTGACACCAAGAGATTCCAAAACTTAAGTATGTCCTTGCACAACATCAACAGCTAATAAAAACCAATGATTGTTGGCTTCATCGTGTAAAGGCTAGTTTAAGTTTGAATTTAAATTAAAAAAACAATTATCTTTAGGATTATTTTATTTATTTTCTTTTTTTATCCTTTAGGCTTTTAGAGGCTATAAATACCCACTTTGAGTAAGCCTAAACTCATCATTCAGATTACATTCTTCTTTTCTCTTTAGTTTTTATAAAAGTTTTCTCTTTTTACTTTTCAAGTTCTTTTCACTTTTCAAGTTCTTTTCATTTTTCAAGTTTTGGTTTCAAAATGCTAAGTATGACTTTTGTCATGCTTAGCTAAACTTTTCATAAGCCGAGAGTTGTCGCGATGACTCAATTCCATCGGGAGAATTAAAACAGACCCTTAATATCTTCGGAATCTCTCTCTCAATCTTTGCGCTTATTTTTTCAAAATCAAAACAGTTTTTAAAATCAAAGATTGACTTTGTTTAAGAGGTTGTTGCGATTAAATGTGTGGGAGGAAGATTCGTCTTATAGAAAGCAATTCGACTTCCTGGGAACACACTTGGCGAGATAGCTTCGCCAAGAGAGAATTGAGATCGGAATTGACGGTTATCGAAGCAACAATCCGATTCGGATGCCATGAACTTAAACGGTAATTGATCTACGACAATTGATGTTGTTAGAATCAATTACCGAAGCCGGAATCAAAGATTGCCTTGGGTATTCGGTATACAAGATAGAGTCACGTGGAAAGCCCTTGTAGGCAAAGTAACCGACGTGAATCCCAAAGAGAAAACCTTATTCGATGATTATACGGAAATTAAGTCAAAGCGAAGCTTGAGGCTACTTTTACCGTATTTATTCACAATCTTCATTTTCTTATTTTTACTTTAATTGCTTTTACTTATTTAATCACTTTTATTATTTTAATATTTTCTTACCAAAATTCCCCCCATTTTTACTGTTTTACGTCTGGCATAAATAAATCATACATAAATTTATAATTTTCTAAGTTCCTGTGGAATAGACCCTTACTTCTCTTTACTACGTATTTCCTTTATTTATTGATTGAGAATAAGGAATTTATTTTGACATCCAAAACGACAGTTGTCAATACCTCAGTTTCACTTTAGATGTTCTAGCTCTTTTTTTCAATGCCCCATATTTTGAATTTGGATCATCAGTAAAATTTAACCATGCGGTCGAACATCTCAAACGTTTTCTCTATTGTGACTCATTCATCTTTGACAAAGCCCTAGGACCGTTAGATGTTTTAGGCCCAATATTTTAACCATTGGAGTTTCCTTCAACGAACTAATTCACTAGGAAATCGATTGAGAGTAAATTAAAAGTTAAAAATCTCGACCGAAAACCATCACTATCAGTCTTGTAGTTTTCTTCATATTTAACATTAAGTTTCCTTTGCAACTACGTTTTAATGAGGGAGAAGGATAATCACAATCACAATTAATAAAAGGAGACAAACTTGGTTTTTTTAATACCACTATCGGTTTGATCATTCAATGGTGCAACACTTATTCCTCCTTCCATGTCTGATTTATTTTTAAAACTCTCCTCTTTCAATGGAACGCTATGTAAATTTGTCACTTCTGATATATTATTTAAAGCATCATCCTTTAATGATTGATTGTGCATATCTTCTCTTTTTACTGAATCACCGTCTTGTATTGAACTTTTAACATTACTAGGTGTTAATATGCTCAATAGTTTTCCAAATTGGCCATTTAATATTTCAAATGGTACTGATACACTACAGGTACCAATACATGGTTACTCGAGTACCAGTACACACTTCTAGTGTACCAGTACACCCTTCACGATTTGAAAATCGGGAATTGGATTTAAAAAATAGTTTAACATAAAAATTAAGGTGAAATTGTTCTAATTGGGGTTCCATGAATGGAATTTTGTAAATCAATTAAGGAATTCGGGTTATGCAATTAGAGGAATTTTAAAATTAAGGTTACAGTTTAGGAGATTAGGGATTAAGGAAAAACAATGAGAGGGGGAACTCCCACACTGGCAACCACGACCACTGTCGGTGAAGGCGCCAACAGCTAGTCAGTCACCACCCTCCGACGACGGCTTGGATGAAACACCAAGTTTGAATCAAAATAAAATTATTCTAGCTTACCTTAACGAGTTGGTTGCGTAAAATGCGGTGAACGACGTCCACGTCGGGTGGGATGAACGACAACGATTCAATCAAAGGAGAAAGAAGAAACCGACGGCTGCGGTGGTGGCAACGAGGCGATGAGAAAATCACAGCTTTTTTTATAAAAAATAAGGTTTTTTAATTAGGGATTACTATTTGAACTAATTATACAAAAAATATTTAAAAAATATTTAAAAAATATTTTAATTAAAATTGTGATTTATTTAAAATTACAATTACATTTTAACTAAAATATAATTATACGTTAAGTACCTTATAATTTTATCGTTTTACAATTTAATTTATCGGTGCTCATCGTTATTGGTTCTCATTGTCGTTTGTCAAGCGCACAAGAATTATCCATTTTAATAAATATCAATGATATTTAAATTTGATTGTAATAAGGAAATCTATTGATTTGAGAATGGTTGTATAAAATTTTTAATGATTGTATTTTTAATAAAATTATTATTAATCTATATATATATATATATATATATGTATATATGTATTTTGAGATCTTAAAAACAACTTTAAAACAGCATAAGCATACATAAAATACAAGTCTAAATCTAGATAAATTATTAATTTAAACGTATAAAAATAAACATAAAAACTAAATAAACACATATTTTTCTCTAAATTGAATTAATATTATAAACTTCAATCATACTTTAGTTTAAATATTGTGTATTTATTTATTTTTTATTTTATGTTATAATATATCAAATTCAAACATTAATACATTTTTAATTAATATGATAATATATGCTATAAATATATTCTTATAGTATATTATAATTAATATATTACTATTTTATTTTGCCTTTTTTAATTTTTTTAATTTCATTGCATAAATTATAAATAATTTTTATAAAATTAATATATTATAATTGATGTTAAAATGGTTTTTAATAATTAATATTTTTTTATAAAATACAACATTATAATAAATTTTCAATTTCATACACGGATTAAACATTAGAACTAAATGCTAAGGTCACATCACAAGCTTATTCCTCAGTAAATTCAATTCATATTTTCATTAATTTTTTTTACCAATAAACACCATAAATATTCTGTGGATCATTAACGTAGATTACTCTCGGTACTTACATTTAGGTCCTAACAAACAACAATGAAGGCATGATCGTGTTATCCCACCATTGGATTCGTAGTGTCAATAAAGTGGCCCAACGAAACCTTAATCACAATAATCAAAAGTGGTCGAATCTTGAATGTTATAGGTTCCAAGTAAAGCACATCCCAAACTGGCTTTTATAGTAAAATATTCAATTATTTTCATTATGATTTTATAGTAAATATATGAATTTGATTTTTTTTAGTTTAATATATATATTTTTTATTTAAATTGGTAATATGGACTTGATTTCATGATTAAATTATTTATTGTAAGTATTAACTTAGATTAAATAATCAAGTTTAGGTATCACTTTCAATAAAAAAAATCAAGTTTAAGTATTCAATTGAATAAGGAAATACTTCAATATCAAATTAAATATAAAAAAAATAAGCATGGAATTAAATCTTAAAATGGAATTCAAATACTAAACATGTATATTTACCTTGGGTTTTCACCTCTTTGGCAATTTGCTTCAAAATAAAGAAAGAAGAAAAAGGGAAAACCAAAAGTTAAATGAAGATGCCGAATCTTGAATGCGGTACGTTGGAAGCAAAGCATCAACAACTTTTGTTTTTTTCATTTTTCTAAAGCAACGGCATAGTTGCGATTCAACATTTGAAGAAGAGGATCTAATACTATGCTATTTGTGTACAAGGCAGCGCAGATGAATCAACCAGTTTTGCAATTGTTACTTCGTGTACTCTCAAAGACACCTTCTCCGCCAATTTTTTCCAAGTTTTTCTGTTAAGATATATGTTAAAAGACGACGCAGTATAATAGACATTAAGATTTTAAGTGAAAAATATTTTTTAAAGAAAATGACGATAAATTTTTTCACTAATGTTGAAAATAAAAGAATGAAGAGGAAGTTTAATACCCCTTTGCTCCAGCTGTACTTCACAAGAACCTCTTTTCTATAAAGAGAACTCCTATTGAAGTTAAAGTCCGTAGAGAACATACATTCACCGTCTTTTGCACTTTTGGAGCTCTGTATAAGGGTAAATAAGTAGCCAAGAATACAAGCACCGGACATAGTTTAGGTATCATCCAGAAACCCAAAAGTTCACAAACAGCAAGCAATGCAACACATAAACCTTAACATTGATAAAATTAAACAAAGACCTAAGAGAGTTTAGCAAAATCTAGTAAAAGGTAGTGATCGTACTGGAAAACCATAATAGGTGAAGAAGTTGATGGAAAACGGCCTGTCATAGAAAAACATTGGTATGCCTTACGCCAGATCGGGAGAATCAGCTTTACTTGTTACAGAACTCAACACATTGTTTATGTTGGTGAATAAACTTAATTTGTCATTAAATTCGTAACTGCACAATGGACAGATTTAAGGCTGTTTTTTAAATGACAATTTGAAGGGGTGAACGTTAACCATTATGGGTGTATAACCTATCAAATTACAGCTATTGAAGTCTATTTTCAGGTGCAACAAATTTCAAGTCGATTGGATTTCTCTAGAGAAGGTTATATCAGTTTTAGTAGTGAAGGTCAGAATTTACTGTGTTGTTTTGTATTCTGGTTTTGAGTTGTTTTAATTCTGTTTTAAATACGAATTTTAAGAGTCATGTCTAAGGCTATAAATAGACTTGTATTCTCATGTAAGAAGGTAAGAGAGAAAATACAAAAAGATAGTTTGAATAATAAAAGAGTTGTGAGAATTGTGTCTCTTTTCCCTCCACCGAAATATATATCAAATACTTACAAATTGGCATCAGAGCCAATGACAAATTACGGGAAAATGTCGGGTATGTCACTACCACAACTGACGATAGCCAACTACAACAACTGGAGCATTCAAATGCGAGCACTACTTGGGGCCCAAGATGCATAGGAAATAGTCGAGAACGGTTTCATCGAACCAGAGAATACCGAAGATATGACAGTAAATGAAATCAAGACATTGAAAAATACACGAATGAAGGACAAGACAACGCTATACATGCTATTTCAAGCGGTTGACGAGTCGGACTTTGAAAAGATAGCGAGCGCGACAACTGGCAAGGCAACATGGGACACGTTGCAAAAAGTATTCAAAGGGGATGACCGAGTAAAGCAAGTAAGACTCCCAACTCTACGCGACGAGTTGGAGGGTATGAAGATGAAGGAGTCAGAAGGTGTATCCGACAATATCACGCGTGTGCAGACCGTGGTAAATCAGCTCAAGTGCAAAGGTGAAACTCTAAAGGACTCGAGGGTTGTGGAGAAAATTTTGCGGTCTCTAACTGATGATTTCGAGAATGTTGTATGTGCTATTGAAGAGTCGAAGGACCTAGAGGAGCTAACTATAGACGATCTCGCTGGGTCGTTAGAGGCACATGAGCAACGCAAGAAGAAAAAGAAGAATGAGTCGCTTGAGGAAGCTTTGCAAGCCAATGTGTCTATCAAAGACGAAAATGTACTCTATACTCAAAACTTTCGAGGTAGAGGGCGCGGCCGTAGAGGTCGCAATAATGGTCGCGGTGGTGGAGGTCGTTGTCGAAGTGGATACTATGAGGAGAAGGGCAGTCAAGCCAACAAAATTGGTGAAGTAGAGGACGTGGTCGTGGGAGAGGCGACCGATCAAATAATTCAAATGTTGAGTGCTACAACTGTGGCAAGCATGGGCACTATGCAAAAGAGTGCAAATCAAATCAAATGTCGAGTGCTATAATTGCGGCAAGCATGGGCACTATGCAAAGGAGTGTTATTCCGAGAAAAAGGTAGAAGAAAATGCGAATCTAGTCGCGGAAGAGGAGACAAGAGAAGATGGTGTTCTCATGATGACCTACAAAAGTACCGTTCCTGATAGGGACACGGTGTGGTATCTTGATACCAGAGCTAGTAATCATATGTGCGGGCACAAACACCTCTTTGTGGAGATGCAAGAGATAGAGGAAGGGCAGGTTTCATTTGGAGATGCATCGAAGGTTCAAGTAAAGGGCCGAGGTAAAATATGTTTTTCTCAAAAAGATGGTAAAGAAGGGCCGAGGTAAAATATGTTTTTCTCGCGAGTTAATACACACCGACATATGCGGTCCTATCACACCAAAGTCATTCAGTGAGAAGAGGTATTTTATCACTTTTATTGATGATTTCACAAGGAAAACTTGGGTTTTTTTTAAAGAAAAATATGAGGCATTCGAATTGTTCAAGAAATTCAAGGTGTTAGTAGAGAAGACAACCATGCATTATATCAAGGCTTTACGATCAGATAGAGGCGGAGAGTACATGTCAACTGCCTTTACGAAATATTGTGAGCAACAAGGAATCAAAAGGTTTTTAACTGCACCCTACTCAGGTCAACAAAACGGTGTGGCCGAGAGGAAAAATCAGAATATTCTTGACATGGTTCAGTCGATGTTGAAGAGCAAAGACATGCCTAAATATTTCTGGGCAGAAGCGATTCAATACGCCGTGTATGTTCAAAATCGGTGCCCACATGCGAAATTGGTGGACCAAACACCACAAGAAGCTTGGAGTGGACTAAAACTGACCATATCACATTTCAACGTATTCGGTAGTGTGGCCTATGCGCATGTACCGAATCAAAGAAGAACCAAGATTGATGACAAAAGCAAAAGGTATATCTTTATCAGCTATGATGAAAAGACAAAAGGTTTCAAGTTGTTTGATCCAATAGAGAAAAAAGTAGTAGTCAGTCGAGATGTATATGTAAACGAGTCCAGTTCGTGTGATTGGGAAAAATCAACGGAAGTGATATTCGAGAAAGGAGAAGCATCTACCGGTGCAATCATTACACCAACAATCGATGATGAAGATGAGCCAAGACAACCAAGGATGTGAAGCATGCAAGATTTGTACGACTCAACATGTGAGGTACATTTAATTTGTCTTTTGGCGGATGCCAAAATAATTACATTTAAAGAAACGGTACAGAATGAGAAGTGGCAAGTAACTATGGATGAAGAAAAAAATGCAATTGAGCGAAATCGAACTTGGGAGCTGGTTGAATTGCCAAAAGGAAGTAAGCCCATAGGATTAAAATGGATATACAAAAAGAAGATGAATGCTCAAGGCAAGATAGAGCGGTACAAGGCAAGGCTAGTTGCAAAGGGCTATCGACAAAAGGCGGGGATAGACTATGATGAAGTATTTGCCCCAGTTACAAGAATGGAGATGATTCGCCTTCTCATTTCTCAAGCAGCTCAATTCAAATGGATGCCAAGTCAGTATTTTTGAATGGTGTGCTAGAAGAAGAGGTGTATGTAGAGCAACCACTTGGGTACATGAAAATTGGGGAAGAAAAGAAGGTGCTAAAATTAAAGAAGGCACTTTATGGACTGAAGCAAGCACCTCGAGCTTGGAATACCCGCATCGACACTTACTTTAAAAAGAACAGGTTTACTCAATGCCCATACAAGCATGCATTGTATGTGAAGAAAGAAAAAGGTAACTTGTTGTTTGTAGCTCTTTATGTTGATGATCTTATATTCATGGGGAATAATGAGGAGATGATAAAAGATTTTAAAGAGGCTATGACTCGGGAGTTCGAAATGACAGACTTGGGTTTGATGAAGTACTTTCTTGGTCTGGAGGTTAGACAAGAAAATACTGGGATTTTTGTGTCACAAGAAACATATGCAAAAGAAATTCTAAAAAGAAACAAAATGGAGGATTGTAACCTAGTATTGACACCAATGGAACCCGGAGCGAAACTTTCTAAGTTTGATGGCGGAGAATGAGTATATGCGACCAAGTACCGAAGTCTAGTTGGGAGTCTTCGTTATCTCACATGCACAAGGCCATACATTTCTTATAGCGGTGGTGTTGTAGTAGATTCATGGAGGAGCCGATCTACACGCATTTGAAAGCAGTAAAGAGAATTTTGCAGTATATTCGGGGAACTGAATCCCTTGGGTTATTCTACACAAAAGCTGAAGATTTCATGCTAGTGGGATATTCCAATAGCGATTGGTGCAATGATGTGGATGATCGAAAGAGTATATCGAGATATGTGTTCTTTTTGGGGGACACGACATTCACTTGGCTATCAAAGAAACAACCAGTCGTAACACTCTCTACGTGCGAAGCAGAGTATGTGGCAGCAGGAGGTTGTGTGTATCATGTGACTTGGTTGAGAAGATTGCTGAAGGAGCTAAATTTTGCTCAAGAGAAGGCCACACAAATTTACTTGGATAGTAGATCAGCTATTGAATTGGAAAAGAATCCTGTCCATCATGAAAGAAGTAAGCATATTGACCTGAAGTTCTATTTCATCCGAGAGCACGTGAAGGAAAATGAGATAGAACTGGTACATGTGAAAAGTGAAGACCAAGCAGCTGACATCTTTACAAAGCCACTGTCCACAAGACTTTTTGAGAAAATGAGAAATCTACTTGGCATGAAGGACAGAAGAGAATTAAGTTTAAGGAGGGGTGTTGGTGAATAAACTTAATTTGCCATTAAATTCGTAACTACACAGTGGACAGATTTAAGGTTGTTTTTTAAATGACAATTTGAAGGGGAAAACGTTAACCATTATGGGTGTATAACCTGTCAAATTACATCTATTGAAGTCTATTTTCGGGTGCAATAAATTTCAAGTCGATTGGATTTCTCTAGAGAAAGGTATAGCAGTTTTAGTAGTGAAGGGTCAGAATTTACTGTGCTGTTTTGTATTCTGGTTTTGAGTTGTTTTAGTTCTGTTTTAAATACAAATTTTAAGAGTCATGTCTAAGGCTATAAATAGATTTGTATTCTCATGTAAGAAGGTAAGAGAGAAAATACAAAAAGATAGTTTGAATAATAAAAGAGTTGTTGTGAGAATTGTGTCTCTCTTCTCTCCACCGAAATATATATCAAATACTTACAGTTTAATGTTCGACCTTTTCGTTTTTTGTCAAACTAATGATGCATGAACATCTTGTCCAATGTAGTTTATGAACACATATGTGGGTGAAAAAAATCAGCATTAAGATAGCAGAAAACAAAACTATGAACTAAGGTCGGTACGCCACAGAGCCCACATATAGACAACCTCACAAGAGGTCATCACTCTCACTTAATGTTCCTCAGAGAATAACCTGATAGAACCTAGGCTTTGATGCCCATGCTAAGCAGCCTACCTAAAACCAATTGGTAGTAGATTGAAAGACTTGACTTGAACATAAGACCCACATGAAACCCATACTCAACCAATGTGGGTAGCACCACTTAACAATTTCTCATATTCATGATTCATACCTACATGAAGAACACTTCAAGCCATCTTAAAATTGTAATATCAAGAAAATACTAAATCCTAAGGACAAATCAGATACAGGATAGACAGCAGAAGTAGGTGCAAAATCCAAAATTCTAGGAAGAGGGAAGAGTTTTTTGCACTTCATTTAAGGGTTCAGCTAGAATCTTATGAAATCAAATATATAGCAATACCACTTGTACTTAGTGCCTACCATGAGGTAAAAATGTAGAAGAGAAACAGCAGAGAAAATTTCTGGCCACTTAAACGTTGAAGATATTTTGAATAGACCAACAAAACCAGGTCCTTTGTAACATATTTGAAAAACTCTAAAGGGAGCTGATACACATAAAGCAAGACAATGATGAAGATTGAAGCCTGCATAATGCTGGAGAGCCCTCCAGAAACTAGTGAGTAAAAATACAGTGAATACATTCTCTTCTCTGTTCCAAACTTGTCTTCTCTATTTACTACACTCTGCATAATGAGCAAATCACACAAGATGAGTATGGATTTGTTAAACGGATCCCTTGCTGGGGTGGGGAGAGTACAGAGTGCAACAATATAGCCACATCGAAAACAATTAGAAAAATAAGGAAATACTTAGAAACCTAAAAGTCCAGTAGTTGTTAAGGAACAACTCCAAAATACTGTCATGGGATAAGACCAAATCTGTTATCACGTATACCAAGCAAAGCAACAAATCCTGGTATTTGTATACCAACTTACACAGTTTACAGCCAAATTAGTTAACAGCCCTTGCAAGACTATAGTATTTATCCTAGAGAACCTTGCAGAGAAAAGGGCTATTTGTATATGTAATTTTGTGAAAATTGCTGCAAAAACCGATAATTCTCCTCTATGCATCTCTATAAACAACTATGAAGCAATTTACTAGGAATTCCACAAGCAGAAAAGTCACAAACAATCCATTTCTGATCAGAGACTTCAACAAATGCACCATTTCTTGAAAAATTACAAGCTGTAGATATTATAATGATAAAAGACACAATCTACATCAAAGGTGCGAGAGGTCCCAAGTTCAATTCTCGGAATGCCCCTCACCTTTCTGCTGTTTTGAACTTACTATTAGTCTTATAATCATGCAAAAATTTAATAAAAAATGACTAAAAAACCATCCTTCACGCCCCAGCATGGTAGAGTATTCTAGTGTATTTTTTTCCGCCATCATCACCTTCTGATTCCGACCATGGCCATGTCACTGATGCACATCATAATGCAGCCAACTACAACTAATGTCTGCTATGTTCTTTGCCTGGACAGGGTTGGCACTTAAAGCTAAGCAAACCTTTTATTGTTGCATGAACACCAAGTATTAGAAGTTCAAACATTTATACCTTTGAATTTACTGGAAAAGGAAAAGAAGGAAACCCTTCCTAGCCCTAATAATAACTTCTTGTGACCAAAAATGGTATGGACTATTTGCTATAATTAACGTAATTTGTTAGGCATATGATTAACAAACTTTTTTCTACTAAAAATTCACATAAGGTTTCTAAAATGTATATAAAAGGTGCAAACAACTTTAAAATTGTGTACCAAAGAAATACAAAAGCAAGAATATAGAATTTACACCTATATATGTTGTTTCCTAATAGTCCAAAGATTCTTCTTTTCCTCTCATTGTCTACCAAACTCTCTCCTTCCCATGTCTTAAAATGAAAAGAAAAAGACTAAAAAAATGCTTTCAATCATCTCTTCGTTGTTGTCCTTCAAAAAATGCTTGATATTCTCTCGCCTCTTGGCACCTGATTCCCTTCACGACCGCACCCTTTTCACAACATCCCCTCAAACACAGGATGGTCGTCCCTCTCTCCGACCACTTGTATTTACTCCTCATCACCTCCACCACCTTTTCCACCAGAATCCGCCATGGCAGCATTATCCGGAAACCTTCCTCGGATGTTCCGACATTCAGGGAGGGCCCAAAGTTCCGCAACGGGGATGTTTGTAGCTCTAATGCTTCCGAAAGAATCCACATTGCCATGACATTGGATGCAAACTACCTCAGGGGCACCATGGCTGCTGTCCTCTCTGTTCTAAAGCATTCAACGTGCCCGAAAACGTGGAGTTCCATTTCTTGTGGGGAAAGTATGAACCCAACGTGCTCCTTCCCTTACCTCAACTTCAGAGTTTACCGCTTCGACTCGAACTGTATCCGTGGCAAGATATCGAGATCCATTTTCCAAGCACTCGATCAACCTTTGAACTACGCTAGGATATATCTTGCCAACATACTAACAACGGACATTTGATGCGTATTATATTTGGATTCCGACCTCATCGTCATCGACGATGTCATGAAACTCTAGGAAGTCGACTTGGAAGGCAAAGTGTTGGCTGCACCGGAATCTTTTTGAATTTATTAATTAGTTTCACAATATACGACGGTAACTTTCTCAAATAAGATCAAAAGTTTAAATTTTTTATATTATGAATGAAAAGAAATTAAGTTAAGAAAATCATCTTATATGAACTTTACAGTATTTAGTGTGAATAGATAGGTTCATATATTAAATATTAATAATAATAAATAAATGCAAATGTTGAGCCAAATATGAATTTATTATAAATGTCAAGGCTATCGAGATAATTTTTGAAAAAATAATAATAGAATAAAAATTCTTGATTTACTATTTATTCATTGAATTTATGATTTGTTTCAATTGTGAGCATGAAGCAAGGGGCACCTTTTGTTTTATAAAGAATTCATTCTTGTGAATTCTAAAACTAGTAGAAAGGAGAAAAACATTTTCAAACATGACAATCTCTTAAGAAGGAAGGAGGTCCCTAAAGCTAATGAAGCTTACTCTGCCTCAAATGAAGAAGTGAGGCAGAAAACAAAGCCAAAGAAAGAAAATAAGTGATGCATGAGCAATGAAGACATCCTCCGATTTTGGAAGCAATAAAATCTGAAAAATCAAAAGATTCAAGAATGAAATTCCTCACATTTCTTTATGATATTGTCAACATAAGTAATTGTTGACGAAAACGGGTAAAGAAAACAAAAGAACACGAGAATTTTACGAGGTTCGGCAATGTGCTTACATCCTCGGTGCCTAGGCGGCGCTAGAAGTTTTTATTCAATGATATTTTAGGTCTAGGTTACATATCTATTTATAATAGAAAACCCTGGTACATAATTACAAAATTAACCCTGTACCGTACCGCGGGAGCTGCGCCCCCGCACCCCCAACCCACATAATTCGTAACCCCACAACGAGACTTTCTTTGTAAGGACAGTTGATGTTCGCTGCGTTCGCTTCGCTCACTCCGCTCCATCTTCTGTCCTCTTTACTGGTATATTTATGAGCCATACCTAACAAATCTCCACCTTGGCGAATATCCTACCTATTGAAAATTCAATGTGGGTTGGGTTACCTTGATTCTTTAACAACTCGAAACATTCAACAAGTCCAAGCAATGCTTGAACTTGTCTGTCGTAACTGGCTTAGTGAACATATCAGCGGCATTTTCATCAGTATGTACCTTCTGAAACAAAACCTCTCCAGATGCAACCAACTCTCTGATCTTGTAGAACCTTACATCAATATGTTTAGTTCTAGCACGATACACCTGATTCTTAGCCAAGTGAATAGCACTTTGATTATCACAAAGCAACTGAACTCCACCTTGTTGAACACCCAACTCCTTCACTAAACCAGTAAGCCATAAAGCTTCTTTTGCAGCTTCAGCCGCTGCCATGTACTCAGCTTCAGTTGTAGATAGAGCCACAATAGATTGAACAGTAGACTTCCAACAAATAGGCCCTCCACCAAGAGTAAAGACATACCCTGTCGTAGATCTTCTATTATCCAAGTCACCTGCATAGTCTGAATCCACATATCCTACAACCAAAGGATTATCCCGCTGACTCCCAAAAACAATTCCATGTCCCACAGTACCCTTTAAGTACCGAAAGATCCACTTGACTGCTTCCCAATGTTGCTTACCAGGTTTAGACATGTACTTACAAACTTGACTAACAGCATGAGCTAAATCAGGACGAGTACATACCATCGCATACATCAAGCAGCCAACAGCATTAGAATACGGAACCTTTGCCATATCTTCAGCTTCCTTATCTGTCTTGGGGCACTGTTCTGATGAGAGCTTAAAGTGATTCGCCAATGGAGTGCTAACTGGTTTTGCGCTGCTCATCGCAAACCTTTCTAGCATTTTCTCAACATAACCCCGTTGAGATAGCCGCAGTTTCCTTGAGTCTCTGTCCCTGCAAATTTCCATTCCAAGAATTTTCTTTGCAGCACCTAAATCTTTCATATCAAATTCCTGACTCAATAAAGTTTTCAAACTGATAACATCATCCATGTTCTTCGCAGCAATCAACATATCATCAACATACAGTAATAGAAAAATAAAAGAACCATCATCAAGGCTCTTAACATAGACACAACAATCATACTCACATCGGTTGTAGCCAATCTTGATCATATAGGAGTCAAACTGTTTATACCACTGTCTTGGAGACTGTTTCAAACCGTACAAAGATTTCTTCAATCTGCAAACTAAATGCTCATTTCCAGGTTGAGTGAAACCTTCAGGTTGCCGCATGTAGATCTGCTCCTCTAAATCACCATGCAAAAAAGCAGTTTTAACATCCATCTGCTCTAAATGCAAATCCCAACTAGCCACCAATGCAAGTACTGCTCGGATTGAAGTGTGCCTGACCACAGGAGAAAAGATTTCATCATAATCAACTCCTTTCTGCTGTGAAAAACCCTTCGCTACCAAACGAGCCTTGAACTTCTCCCCCTCTTTTTCTGTTACTACTGGTTTCTTCTTATACACCCATTTGCAACCAATCGACTTCTTACCCTCAGGAAGGGGAACTAACTCCCATGTGCGATTGTGATTCAAAGACTCCATCTCCTCAACCATGGCTGCCATCCACTTGTCGTTTTCCTGACTAGTAACGGCATCATGAAAAGTAACCGGATCATCACTGCTAACAATAAGTGCAAAAGATACCAAGTCTTCAAAACCCAATCTGTTCGAAGGCTTTATATTCGTCCGTCTCACCCTGTCTCTGGCGAGACTATAATCCTGCAAATCATCCGTAGTGGAACCACCAGAAGTCGGTTGAGAAGTTTCTGGTTTCTCAACTGGAAACTGCTCGAAATCCACCACTGTCGTGTCTTGCTTCTGCTGCAACATGGATTATTCATCAAAAACGACATCTCTACTAATCACAACTTTCTTCGCAACTGGATCCCAAAACTTGAATCCTTTGACACCTTTCTTGTAACCCAGAAAAATGCACTCCTTTGATTTTGCATCAAGTTTGGATCTCTCATCAGCAGGTACATGCACATAAGCAGGACAACCAAAAATCCGTAAGTTATCAAAACTAACATCATGACCAGTCCATACCTCTTCTGCAACTTTCCCAGCCAGCGATGCCCTTGGCGATCTGTTGATAAGGTAACACGCCATGTTAACAGCCTCAGCCCAGAAGTGTTTGGGAAGCCCCGCATTCAACCGCAAACATCTGGCTCTTTCATTCAACGACCTGTTCATTCGTTCCGCAACACCATTCTGTTGTGGTGTCTTGCGCACTGTAAAATGCCTCTGAATCCCATGCTCCTTACAGAATTGTAGGAACTGTGAATCTGTGTATTGTCTTCAGTGTTCTTGGATGCTGGGGTCTCCACACGCCCAATAGATGACTTCAGACGTCATCTAGTCCATGTTGATTGGGTTAGCATCGTTTGGCGTGAGTGTATTATCTTGCCGAGTGACATTTGGAAATGTCGTGGCATCCTCAGATGCTGGCAAAATCACGTCCATGATGACTGAAGATTATAAGTCAAATGTAGGAGAATCTCCTTATGAACAAGTACCACGATTGCGTCCTGTTAGAGCCTCGATTGCATCTAACTTTGCTGTGGCATATTGGTTTGCAGCAGCCTGTGAAGTTCCCTCGGGAGATTTCATCATATTCATCCTCCAAAACACCATTTGTCTTAAAAAGAAATCATATTTAAATTAAAAATAAAGAAATAAAATAATGAAAAATAAACAAACAAACACTCACGACAAAATAAAACTTCTAAAACATAAATTAAAAAGGGTTCAAGGGATGCAAACTCCAAAACATCATGAATTGTTATGGCATTTTTGTCGTGTTCGATTGGAGCACCATATAGACCAAAATGCTCCACACATATAACACCACCACCTTCAATGTAAGTCGATAGAACCGATTTGTAGAACCTTTGCAGTAGTCCTCTCTTTTCTCTCCCCGTTACCGTGGCATCTTTTAATTTCTTGGACAGTAAAGTCTTTCAAGAAGTAGGGGTCATCATCCTACATCAATCTGTTCTTTCCCTGGCTATTCAAGTACGGAAGAAAAACACCACTGACGAGAAAATTGACAATGTCAGCGTACCACGACAATGCAGTGGCAAATAATAATTTCTCATCAGGGAATTGTTTCTCCATTTTATTCCTTAGTCCTTTCACAATTTCTAGCCTAGAAAAATGGGTAACTAATTGGGGTTGAGTAAATTCAATGAAATCAAAAGGTTTAGATTTCATACCTGGTCTAGCTATGAGTAAGCTAGACTGACCCGTCTCCTTTGAAATATCCTTATGCTCATCTTTGTCGTCTTTATCAAGCTTCAAGTAATCACCAGTGCCTGAAAAATTATCGTGGCAAAATTCTGCAGCTTCCATTTGGTCATCAACTTCTGCTAGTAGGGGTTTTTCTTTTGCCATGGTATTATTTTTCCTACAATCATTGGGTTTACTCATTGAAACTTCAACTTTGTTCTCCAGCAAATGTGCATCCTCTTGTAATTGAGATTCTTCATGCACAATCTCATAACTGGGTTCTTCGAGTGTTTCCCACCCCCCAACTTAGCATCTTTGTATATCTGGGTACCACTCCCTAAGGTGAATTTACTAAATTGCTCATTGCCTTTAGCCTTAGTGACTTCAATATCACTAGGTAATCTGTATGGTTGGTATTCTTGTAATGCCGTGGCAATTTGATCAACTTTCATTGCCAAAGCTCTCAAAGACAAATCATGACTTTGCAATCATGCCCCTTGACTTTGTAATAATTCTTCTTGTAATAGAGTCTTTGTAGTTGCCATAAAGTCTTATATAGTGGCCTCTAGAGAACTTGTATTAAGTGAAGATGTTGTCCCCTTCCTAAAAGTATGACATGGCATATTCATTTGAAAGGCTGGGGGCTCATCCATATACTGCTGCTGAGCGAGATGACTAACATTACGAGCTCCTTGATTTTCCCATGAGAAATTGGGATGTTGAGTTCATCTATTGAAGCTTCCCACATAGTTGATGGATTTTTTATTGTTCAGGCATTCACATTCATGGTGATTGCCACGGCATAACAGATATGCCGAGCTAGCAACCTTTACTTCTTTCACCTCATTAGAATGTTGCAAATCCTTCAACATATTGGTGATGGTAGAGAATTGGGTCGATACTGAATCTTCAGTTTCTAACTTGAATGTCCTGGATGCCTTCCTTTAGTTTCAAACCTTAATGAGGTAAATTGGTAATCATGGTTAGCAATTGATCTAGAATGCCAAAAGCCTCTTCAGGTGATTTATCAAGTAAAGTGTCATTTGTCAAGTCATCTAGCATCATCCTCGTGGATGCATTGGCCCCATTGTAGAACATCACGACTTGAGTCCAGTCGTAGAATCCATGGCTGGTACATTTGTGAAGCAATTCTTTGTAGCGGTCCCAACACTCATGCATTGACTCGTCATCAGCTTGGTGAAAATATGCTATGGAATTCCTAAGATGACTGTTCATATTAGGCGGATTATACCGTAGCAAATTTTTTTTGCACAAGTCAGCCCAATACCTTATCGAGCTAGCAGGTAATCCATTGAGCCATACCCTGGCATGATCTTTCAAAGAGTATGGAAATACCTTCAATTTCAGCAATCTTCATGCACACCTTCTTATCGAAAGGAGTCACAGACCTCCAAAAATTCTCGAACATGTTGCCTTACATCCTCATGAAGAGCACCACCAAACTTTTCAATCAAATCCAACATGTCGAACATAAGCAGTTTAAGCTCGAATTAGGTTGCCTGAATCTTGGGAGCTATAATAACAGGTTTTAGATCATCCAAGGTGGGAGCTAAGTAATCTCTAATAGTTTGTGGTCGAGCAGCATTCCCAGCATTTGAAATTGTCGTGGTATTTAGAACTGCAGGATCCTTCACTTGATTTTGAACAATATGAGCCTCAGGTTCAATATGAAATAATGGTTCTTTGGGTCTTTTATGTGTCATGTGACCACATAACACCTGAAAAAGGTAAACACAAAAACAAGTAACTATGTACAAAGAAAAGAAATAAAATGGTGCAACAACTAAACTCAACATCATCAATTGCCAATCCCCGGTAATGGCGCCAAAAACTTGTTTGCGTATTGTGAGTACTATAAAATTATACGCAAATAATGTGCAAGTATACACAATCGCAAAAGTAATAAAGTGATGAGTGAGTATCGTCTCCACATGGATTAGAAGGATATTGAGTGAAGTTTATGCACTATTCTATCTAAGTATAGTTAGTCTTGATATATACAAATGTCACGGCAAATGAAAAATGTATGATGGTGGATATGAATGAATGGTCTGATGGTGTAGTAAATGGAAATGCAGTGGCAAGAACAGATGTTCAATGTTGGAAATGATGAAACGTCAAGGCAATGAAAAGTGGTAAAAACAGAAAATAAATAACAAATAAAATGAAAAGAAGATAATCCTCACGTGACAAGCTTCCAATGGAATGAATGGTAGGGATTGATCTAAGGATGCTAAACTTATTTCTCAGGCATATTTAAGTTTTCTGGACTTCACTTACTCGACAGGGCTTTCCTAAAGTGTTCTCAAATGAACCTAACAGAATAGGATGCCAAGGCATCTGCTCTCACTCAACGATGTTGGTCAACCTACCATATTGATAAATACACCCTTTTTAGTCATTGAAATCCTATCCTAGTCTCTCCCGAGATCTAAGGGATTAGGTTATAATATCCCTAGGTCGGTTCAAAGCCCCTTGAAAATATTATAACCCATTGCTTATGAGGATCTTGTCTTGCGGTTCTCTCGAATACTTACAAGTATTTTTAGCTTAGGTTTCTCCCAAATACCTAAACTTCATCTAAGAAATGGATATTTTCATGCCTCTTACAAGCCTAGATGGTGAATAATTCATAAGCAAAGCAAATAAAGAACCAAAATAAACTTAAATATACCATTAAAATAAAGTCTAAACATTCATTAAACCAACCACCACAAAATAAGTTAGTTCATGGTGGGGTTCGAAATATCCAAACACAAAGTCATGCAAATATTCGTTCCAACAACCCACAAATAAATAGAAAAATAGTAGCAAAAAGGGAAGTGAGAAGTAGCTTTCGACGCGCGCCACCGGAGGCATCCTCGGTCACCACGAACCACCTTAGCTCGTTAGCTCCTTTCGGAACCTAGCTAGCCACTCCTTGAAGCTTTATCAATGGAGGAAACCCCAAGAAAGAAGAAAGGAAAAGGGAAAATAAAAATGAGATTTTTCTGCTCTACTTATGCGTCTTTTTTTTCCCACACTCTCTCTCTCTTGTGAGGTGTAATATATAATAAAAATATCTAGGGGTAATGATGAGGTTGTTGGGATATTATTGGGGGGGAAATACCCCTCATACCCCTAGGATCACACCTTGTGTGTGAACCTTATCCTCCAGGTGGCAATGGTCCCCTAAAAGGCTGTTACAGCCATCATTTCACGTGCAGAGTCAGCTGTCATCGTACAGCTGTATCTTTTTGTCGTTTTATGCATCAGAAATGCCAAGGCATTTCAATATGTGTGTGATGCCACGACATTACTTCCCAGCTCTCCTATTTTTCTTGTTATTTTCTACACATCACTAAAAACCACACATTCCTCCTCATATAGCACCTTAATAAAATAAAATAACACAACCACCATAAATGCAATTATATGCAGCTACATACATATAAAATGACCTATATGTACCCTTAAACAAACAATAACTTAAGTCAAAAGGCCTTAAAAGTAGTCTTTTTACGGAGTTATCAGCAAATTTCAAAGTATATTACCCAATAGACTATTTCCAAAATCAATAATTCCTTCGGACCATCAATAAGTCTTTCGAGCATGATGAATAAATCCTTCGGGTAATTTATAAGTCTTTCGAGCAAGATAATAAGTCATCGGGGTCATCTATAAGAACTTCAGGCAGGATGTTTTCATATGATATTTTTGGGGAGGAAATGAGAAAGAGATTTTCAAAGTTTCTCATTTAATATTTTCCAAAAATTGAAATTTTCTAAAAGTAAGAAAGTGATTTCCAAAGTTTGTTACCCAGTAAACTATTTCCAAAAATGAGTAAGTCATTTGGGCCTTTAGGAAGTCTTTCGAGCATGATGATTTAATCCTTAGGGTCATTTGTAAGTCTTTCGAGTAAGATGATAAGTCATCCGAGCCATTTATAAGACCTTTGGATATAATGTTTTCATATGATAATTTTGAAAATTTTGAAAAATGAGAAAGCGGTTTTCAAAATTTCTCATTTGAGCTTTTCTGAAAATTGAATTTTTTTTGAAAGATCAGTTACATCACAGAATGAGGTAGATCAACATTCTCTTTTACTTGATTCTATCACATAAGGAGTTGGATCAACATCACTTTTTTGTTTAATACCATTGCAAAAGGAGGTGGATCAATATTCTATTTTTTCTAGATTCCATCACACAAGGAGTTTGATCGACATCACCTTTTTGTTCAATTTCATCACAGAATGAGATGGATCAACGTTCCCTTTTGCTAGATTCCATCATAGAAGGATATGGATCAGCACGATCAAATGAGGAAGAAGTTCATATCGGAGAGCTTGTTCGACCTTAACATGACCTTTTATAGGAGAATAGAGAGCTTATATAGGAGAGCTCATCTACTCTTTCCACGGAGGAGTCAATCATTCGGGATTAATTTTTAATTGTTAAAAATGATAAAAAAAATGAAAATGGAGAGAAAAATGAAAAAATAAAAATAAAACATCAAACATGCTAACTAATGACAATTATATCTTTTGTAGGTCCAACATATATAAAATTCGAGCAACCCAATTGAGAGGATTTTTGGATACAAATGAGCATATCGAACTAAAAATACCAACATATGTGAGATTGGGGCACACTAAGTGAGAGAATTTTCAGACGCAGAGGGGTGAGTCATTCGATTGAAAGTGGATGAACAAATTAATAGAAGACTAAAGAAGGGTATTAGAACCATATGGAATTGCAGTCGAACTAGACAAAATTAGGTCATTATTTGTCTTTGCTACGCTCTTGTTACACAACAACAAGCAATGAGGGGCAATTGTCATACTCTAATTTTGTATGAATAATTTAAATTGGATTGAAGGCTATTAAATACCAATTTAAAGTCATGAGCATTAAAGCAATGGAAAGTTTGACCATGGGTTTAAATGTTTGCTTAATTATTTTTGGGTGATTATTTATTTCAAGTTGGAATCCAAATTAAAATTCATTTTTTTCAACCCTTTCATTGAATACCAAATTAAATACCAATTACCCAAAATAATAAATTATAAACCAAATATCCACCACATACCCAAATATTTCAAACCCATTATAACAACCCAAATCAGAAGCCCTGGAATTTGAAGATTTTAACCTTAAATCCCTAATTTTTGTTTGGTGACCTTATTGCAAAAATTAGAAATTAGGAACCATTTTTGTGAACCCTACGAAGTTTGGTGGCCAAAACTGTAAATAACCCAACTTATCAAATTCCTTCCCCCGACTATATCACTGCTCGACACCCCTTCTTTCTTATTTTCAAATCCTAGCAGTAACCAATCTTCCATCATTGCCACGTCGCCGTTCGTCTCTGAGGTAAGCAAGGTTGTTGATCTTCGTGTTAAAGCCCCAACGTGATTACGAGCTTCACCATTGGTGGCGGAGCATTCCTAATCGAACGACCGTGAGCTTTGTGTAAAAACGTTGTCACTTCCACTGTGTGGCGGACGTTTGTGGGCACCAAGAGGTCGGGTTCTAATCGAAGAAGACTTAGATGGCTCGGGTCGCGGCTACGCGACGCAGTTCGACCGTGAAACCACTCTCTTCGATTTTGTTTTGTACTGATACTTGTTGTCGAGTGGTGGTCGGCCGATCAAGGCCGTGACAAGGTCGGCTGTGAGTTTGTCGGCCTTTTGGACTGCTGCCAGTGAAGTTTGGTGTCACTGGCATTCCCCTTTTCTATACTGGTAGATTATTTTAGAGAAAATCGCCTCAGTGACCAAAAATGCCTTATAATATACGATTTTAACCAACTTTTTCGATTTGCCAAAATGACCAACAAAATCGCAATGCGATTGCTAATTCACAACGCGATCTCCATTATCGCAAATTCGCGTTGCATTTCGCGTTGCGATAGTTGGAAATCGTGTTGCGATGGTCTACAGTGTCGTTGCGATTTTCCCAATTCGCAATGCGAATAAGTAAATCGTAACGTGAATTGGGAAAATCGCAATGCGATACTGACTATCGCAATGCGATACTTACTATCGCAATGCGATAATACAAAATCGCAACGAGATACTGACTTTCGCAACGCGATTCTGACTTTCGCAACGCGATAATACATAATCGCAATGCGATTTTCAAAGCGCTATTAGTATCCTGGCCAAGTATTTTATTTTTAAATTCCAAACACGAATATTAATATATTGGAACACTGAACCGTCCACAATATATCCCGTAATCGCAACTCATAACCTAAAACCTAAAATCACAACTCAGTCCCATCTCCATCTCTCACTCTCTCACCCATCTCCGGCGAAATCCGTCTATCTCCATCTCTCAGAGCCACCCTCACAATCAAAAATGGAAAATCAACCAAATCAACCAACAAGGGTTAGTTTTTTTAATTATTTTCTTTTTGAAATTTTTGCATTATTATTAGGTTTTTCATATTGAAATTGATGATAAGTTTACTGGTAATTTCAATAATAGATTAACCATTTCACTTAGATTGCTTATTAAATCAACCAAGAATCGCAACGCGAAATGAAAATCGCAACGCGATTTTAGTTTCGCGTTGCGATTCTCTCGTTGCGATAGTCAAATTCGCGTTGCGATAGTCATTTTCGTGTTGCGATTTTCATTTTCAGAAACTATTCTTCTTCTGCAAATTGAAACTTGAATGAATTGCATTACTTCAACCAAAAAACAAAGACAAATAAGAAATTCACAGTGTTGCAAATTTAAGTTTGAAGAATAAACTATTACTCTTTATGTTTATTATTGTTTTTGATATATCTTCACAGTGTAGTTTTTGGTATATCTAACTTAGTATGTTTATTATTTTTGTAGAACTTTTATTCGGCTCAATTAACCTTAAGAAATAAAGTCAGCCTGGCCAAAACAATTGCGTCGAAGCTTTCACCTGCACAAAGAAAAATGTTTGAGGATACTTACTTCGGGCCATGGCTGAAAGTACAACATCCCGGTGGAGATGCGATGTTGACACACCTATTTCTTCAAACCATGACTAGGGATCTACCAGATACTATACAACGTCGTGATGAAGAGATATGGTTTGATTTTCCACCGGCGTATACGTGTTTTGAGCGGGAGGAGTTTTGCTTAATCACCGGTCTACGCTTCGGACACGATGATGTAGGTCGGTACACTAGACACATTACTCGCCCATCATGGTTATCCCGGGTTTTTCCTGAGCTGGAGAGGCCGAATCTACACGTGGAATACCTGACGATATTATTGAATAAGAAAGATAGTTTTACTCGGATGGATGATGTCGACGTTGTTCGAGTATGCCTTCTAATTCTTTTGCATGCCGGCTTTTTAGGCAGAGAGGCCAGACAACCTATTCCAAATGATCTAATCAAATTGGTAGAAGACCTAAATGCGTGGAACCTGTTTCCGTGGGGCTCGTATTTATGGAAAGCTACATGGAATAAGTTATCGTCTGCCTTGGATGATCGAAAAAGTTTGCATGGCGATGGTTCTAAATACACTTTGACAGGCTTTATTTGGGCCTTTAAGGTAAGAATTTTTATATAATGTTTCCAAAATTATAAGTAATTATTTAACAATTACTAATGTTTGTTATTATATTATTTGTAGATTTGGATATTTGAGGCCTTTCCCACCATGAAGACATATGCAATAAAAACTTCAAATAATATTCCCAGGGCTATTTCCTGGAAGAGGAAACGGACCTTGCAATGGGAAGATTTACTACGGTATACGACAATAAATAATGTAAGTTAACATAAATACTACCATATGTTTATAAACAAGTTATTACTAGTACACGTTTAACTTTGTTTGAGCTTTTATATTGTTAGGAGGCCAACACTCCTCTACAGAGGCTGACACCCACGGAAGCTGAGCTTGCCACTGATTGGTGGCAAGCTAGTAAGCGTTTTTTTGATGGAACGGTTGATGAGCAGCCTCCACTTCGGGAGCCATCACCTCGCCCAGAGCTATCACCTCACCCAGAGCCATCATCTGATCGACCCGGCTATACACCTCCACAACGACATACATCACCTATTCTGTCACATCATCGAGCCTCTTCTCCACCATCACCGCAAGATAGGCGACCGGTAAAGATGCCACGACATTTATCTCCCTGTTCTCCACCTCCACCTCAACGGGATGAGTTAGGGGAGTTACGTGATGAGGTCAATGCCTTGCGTGAGGAGGTCGGTACTTTACGCAAAGACGATGGTGCATGGTGTGTTGAGGTGTCTATATTACGCTGTGAGGTAGCCGCTCTACGTGAGATGGTAGCATCGTTGCAGAATGAGGTTCATACTCTACGCAACGAGGTAAGTTTAAGATTTTTCATACTCGTAATTCATTCGGTTGCTGCTAATACTGCTAAACTGTTTTTGTTAGTATTTTTTTTGGTTTTGTTTTTGTCTTTTGGTTGAAGTAATACAATCCATTCAAGTTTCAATTTGCATAAGAAGAATAGTTTACTTTCGCAACACGAAAATGACTATCGCAACGCGGAAATGGCTATCGCAATGCGAAATGAAAATCGCAACGACAAAATCGCAATGCGAAATGAAATCGCAATGACAAATGAAAATCGCAATGCGATCTGTGTTTCGCGTTGCGATTTTGTCGTTGATTTCATTTCGTATTGCGATTTTGTCGTTGCGATTTTTATTTCACATTGCGATAGCCATTTCTGTGTTGCGATAGTCATTTTCGCGTTGCGATTTTAAGTTTCGTGTTGCGAAAGTAAACTATTCTTCTTCTGGAATGTTTATATATGTTGTCCTTTTAAATGTTTATATAAGTGCTTACTTATAGAATGTTATCTGAGCATTTTGTGAACTATGATATAATAATGACTTGGGTGAATACAATGCTAGTTTGAAACATATTTGTCTTTGTTTAATATCATGTCTGTTTATTTACTGATTTATGTATTATTTTTTTTAGCGGCCCGATAAGGTGGATGCTTTACGTCGGGTTTTCCTTGCACGATGGAGTTCACGCATCAGACGGCGTGGACGTGCTATTACGTCTCCGTTCACCCCAATGGTGCGAAGACTCCACAAGAAGAAGCCCGACTCACCGGTCATCCCTCAAGAGTCCCCTCCAATCGTTCAAGAGGCCCCTATCCTCCCTCAAGATTCCCCCCCACCGTTCAAGAGGCCACTGTCATCGTTGAAGAGGTTCCTCCCACCATTCCAGAGCCCGATTCACATGGGGTAATATATCGAAGTATTGAGAAACCCCCACCGGTTCCGGACATGATGGATGAGAGTTGGCTCTCGTATGAGTTACCGGCTAGTACCCTTCCGGTATCTGAGTGGAGAGGAGACAACTACCAGAAACAATTGTGGATAATACCCTTTGGGCTAAGACTGCAGTTGATTTTTATCTACATGAGCGGAGCCAAGGGGTTACACTGACATCAGCAAACTCAACGATGAAATGTTTTTGCTTGATCGGTCTTGGTGGGGTGTGCTATTAGGGGTTGAAGACAGTGGCTATTTGGATGGGGAGGTAAGTCTTATATTTGTCTTATATATGATTTTGATTAATTTGTTTAAAAATTAATGTAATTCACTAATATATGTATTTTTTGTAAAACAGCATATCGATGCGTGGGTGTCACGTCTACTAATAAGGAAGCTTAGGAAAAAAAAAAAATTCGCTATATACAATAATACCGGCGGCTTTTCACGCAGTTCACTTGAAGAATCAACGAGATGAATCATTTTCGTTGGGCAATGGACAAGCTAAACTTTATCCTGCATGGTGGGAGGTCGATAAGGTTAGTGTTTATTTTTAAAATTTTTTAAAGGTGTTCATAAATAAGTGCGCAAATAAATGAATTATTACTTATGATTGTAGGTGTTTATCCCTGTTTGGAACGTCGTCACTGGCTTCTCGTCCAACTTCAGCTCCCATCCTGAAGATAATAGTGTATGACAGCATGATCAATTACATATCACTGTCTGATTTGAGAGATATTTCAAGGGATGGAGCTCTCATTTGGCTAAATTCTTAGATGGGATTAATTATTGGACTCATTCTGGACACAAGAAGCCAAAGAAGTTCAATGTCACAGTTGTCATAGACGAGACCGCGCCACAGCAATTGCCGGGAGCCAGAGGGGATTGTGGTCCTCTCGTATGCCTTTGCTTGGCGCGTTTGACGATGGGAAGCACAGAGTTTTTACCTCCCACCGATAGAGATAGAGCTGCAGTAGGCTTGTGGTTTCGGCATTATATGGCTAAGCAATATATTCGAGACGCTGCCTACTGCATCCGCGTTATGAAAGTGTCCATTGTTAATTGGTAAGTCAAATGCAAGTTTTGTTAACATATATACTCCTTTTGGTTTGAAAATGTTTGGTTAAGTACCTAGAATTCAATAATTTGTTGTTTGTAGGTTTTAGAAGTGTAGGAAGTCTTGTTTGAGCAAATGTTTGGTTTCTGCAGGTTAATCCTTAAGTGAGCTGCGTGAAATGGATGTACGGGGTCACAAAGTTGTTGATTCATTGATTCAATAATTGATGAAGAAATAAGAATTATTATTATTTTTTGATTGTTTAATTGATTTGTAAAAGATGATTTGTAAATGTTGATTTGTTATATTGATGTGTACATAATTCTTATTTGTGTTGAAATGTAATAGTTGATTTGTTGATTTTCAATCTGTATTATGTTGAAGGCAAAACAGACTATCGCAACACAAAACTGACTATCGCAACGAGAGAATCGCAATGCGAAATGAAAATCGCAATGCGAAATGAAAATCGCAACGAGAAAATCGCAATGCGATTTTCATTTCGCATTGCGATTTTGTCGTTGCGATAGCCATTTCGCGTTGCGATAGCCATTTTCGCGTTGCGATAGTCAAATGAATGTCTAATAAGTGATAACAACTGAACAGATCATAGCAATGTTTAAACTCAAGTTACTAATACATGCCTAACTGAAAATGTTAAAAGTGCACACATAAAATACACATAATGCAAGTTTTGTTAACATATATACTCCTTTTTCATTTCGCATTGCGATTCTGTCGTTGCGATTTGCATTTCGCATTGCGATGGTCAAATGATTGCCTTTCGCAACGCGATTCTGACTTTCGCAACGAGATAATACAGAATCGCAATGCGAGTTTCAAAGTTCGCAACAGGTTTTAGTTTCGCAAGCCAAATTTTTTGTGTATATATCTACGCAGCAGCAACAACTCATAACCTAAATCCCTAAATCGCAACTCATTCCATCTCCATCTATCACTCTCTCCGGCGACATTCGTTCCTATATCCAACGACATCCTTCCCCATCCGGCAACAAGTCTTAGTTTCGCATCTCGTTTGTTTAGTAATTAATTTACAACCATGAAATCATCAAATGTTGATCATGTTTGGATAGATTTGTGTTTTGGAGGGTCATGGGAGAATGTTCATGGTGTTTTACAATATATGCCTTTCCCATGAATCTTCAACTAAAACTGTCATTAAAGAAGTTAACTTATGAAACTCTAATGTTACGTGTTTCAAAGAAATTGAATTTAGAGCTCCTAAGTGGATTTAGGCTATCTTATCAGAGAAATGGTAAAGTTTATTTGTTAACCGACAATGAAGATGTTGAACGATTCATTGCTTACATTAATGTTTCAAGTGATGATGTTACATTGTATGTTGTTGAACCTAGAAGTAGTATTGTTGGGTCAGTAGCGGGTAGTAATCAACTAAGTGGGTCTCAAAACCACAACCTTTCTCTAATCCAAATCCAAATCAACTTTCAGCACCAAATTCCGGTTTTCGTATTGACCAATTAGACGATGATGAGCCAAGAGAAAAAATTGTGAGTACTAGTCAGTATTCGAAATTTATCTTGGTCAATACCCGAACTTGATATTGGTCAATACTCGGATTTTGATGATGTTTCAGAAGAAGAAACAGACCCTGCGTGTAATGATTTTGATATTGGTCAATACCCGAATTTTGATGATGAAACACCCGTTGCCGAGGAAGATGTTGTTGATGATAATGAGGAGGAAGTTACGACTGTGAATGAACATGTTGAACATCCATTCTGTAATTCATATAATCCTGAAGAAGAAAAAGAAGAAGAAAAAGTCCCCGAAGAAAAGAAAATGCCACGGGAGTATAACTGGAATATGCCAGAATTACTTCAGCTACCGGAAGAAGAGTTGGCAAAGAAAGCAGTTGATTGTTACACAAAAGTTATTCGTATCAAGAAAGATGATTGTTTTGATAGAAATGAAGACTTGAAGATAGCTTTGTATACGAAATGTGTGGAAGATGGCTATCAACTAAAAGTTAACAAATCAAGCAAAGATCGTTTCGAAACAAGGTGTATGATTGACAAAAACTGTATGTGGCGTATGATTGCAAAGAGGATAAAAGATTGCGAAATGTTTCAAGTTAGGACTTTATTGATAACATACATGTTCAAGAACCCAAGTTTTTCCTAACCATAGACAGGCAAACAAAAAGGTGTTGGGTGGTTTTCTGGCTGAGTTAATGTTTTGAATGGTAGGGTATATCGGGGACATGAAATTATGACTGACATGAATGCTCGGTTCAAGATTAGTATATCATATTCTCAAGCTTGGAGAGCCAAATGTTATGCCTTGGAATTGTTGAGGGGGTCACCAGAAGCATCGTTTGCCCAACTACCGGCTTATTGTCACAATTTAAAGCTGAAAAATCCTGGGTCGGTAACTCATATCAAAACAGATAGAGATGGACGCTTTGAGTTGCTGTTTATCGCCATTGGTGCTGCGGTTAGTAAATCAATATAATTCTGTTGACTCATTTCTGTTAGTTACATGCATTTCACATTTAAATGATTATATTTCTTGTGTATATTATTTTGTAGATTCATTCGTTTATTACTTGCATGCGCCCAATTATTATAGTTGACGGAGCACATTTGAAAGGTCGATACCTTGGAGTAAACTTATTAGCAGTAGCCATGGATGCTAACAATGGGATATTGCCAATAGCTTACGGGGTTGGCAAATCTGAAACCTCTGATTCATGGACATGGTTTATGGGGCATCTTAGGGATTGCATAGGTCCTATTAGCATCTGACAATCATATCGATAGGGCAAACTCAATTGACAACGCTGTTAGAAGGTGTTTCCCAGATGATTTTCATGGACTTTGTGGTGTTCATTTGTATAGAAATCTAAAATCAAGGTCTGCTGGTATAAAAAAGCACAAATTGACATACTGGAAGGCTGTAAAGGCTTATCGGGAAGTGGATTTCAATAAGCATATAAACTGCTTAGACGTGTTTGCCTCAGTGTGCTCAAACACTAGAAGATGTCGGGTTTGAAAGATGGTCAAGAGTACATCAACTTGGAGCAAGATATGGTTTCATGACGTCTAATAGTGCAGAATCAATCAACGCTCTAAGTCGTCATTCCCGGAAATTACCCATTACTATGTTAATGGAGTTTTTCGAGCCTCTATTCAACAGTGGTACTACAAGAAAAGAAACCATGCAGGTATTATTTCTTTGAATTCGTAACTTCATATATTTTACTAAGTATTATTTATTTAAATTTGCAGGAACATTGGAACATCGTGTTACACCATGGACTGAAAAAAAGATAACGAAACGTGTTGTGAAGTCAACGTCATGGAGAGTTGAACATGTTCAAACACTTTGTTTGAAGTACTGGATAATAACTTAAAGGCTTGTCGATCTAAATGCAATGACGTGTAGTTGTATGAAATGGCAAACATCTGGTTATCCGTGCCATGTTATAAAAGTTGCTCTTCATCTAAACCAAGATGATTCAAGCACATACGCTATGGATTGCTACACTACAGAAGTATATCGACAGACTTATGTCGAGATTGTCTACCCTATTCCACATCCTTCTGAGTGGGACATACCAGATACTTACAAACATTTTACCACCAGCCATGGACAGAAGGCTACCTGGCCGACCAAAAAGTCACGATCGTATACCGTCTAAGGGTAAAGATAAAAAGAGATTGACATGTAGTCGGTGCAAGGAAGTGGTCATACAAGGTTGACATGTGGATCACCAGTGCCATCACAATCATCTTTTCCTCTACCAAAATATGGATCATCATCAAAATCCAAAGCTCATATGGTGTCAAGAAAAAGGTAATCAAAATCGCAATCATCTTTAAAATCCCCAATCACAACTGGCTTCACCTTTTGGGACTGTTAACTTAGGTGATTTTTAAATGCAAACGTTGCATTATGTAGATTTTATGTGTGAACTTCTAACATTTTCAGTTAGGCATGTATTAGTAACTTGAGTTTGAAAATTGCTATGATATGTTCAGTTGTTATCACTTAATAGGCAATCATCTTAATGTCTATCGCAACGCGGAAATTACTATCGCAATGCGAAATGAAAATCGCAACGAGAGAATCGCAATGCGAAATGAAAATCGCAACGCTAATTTCGCAATGCGAAATGAAAATCGCAACGAGGGAATCGCAATGCGAAATGAAAATCGCAACGCGAATTTAATTTCGCGTTGCGATTTTCTCGTTGCGATTCTCTCGTTGCGATTTTCATTTCGCATTGCGATAGTACTTTTTGCCTTCAACATAATGCAGATTGAAATCAACAAAATCAACCATTACATTTCAATCAATTAAACAAGCACAAATAAGAATTATGTTAACATCAATTAAACAAATCAACTTTTACAAATCACCTTTTACAAATCAATTAAACAATCAAAAAATAAGCAATAATTAGAGAAAATAACACTTCTACTATTGAATCAACTTTTGCAGCCATACATCATTTTCACGCAGCTCACTTCTGAGATTAACCTGCATAAACCAAATTTGCTCAAACAACACTTTCTACACATCTAAAACCTACAAACAACAAATTATTGAATTCTAGGTACTTAACCAAACATTTTCAAACCACAAGCCTATAAACATACCAATTGTTTATGGACATTTTTATAACGCGGATGCAGGTAGGCAGCGTCTCGTATATATCGATCTAGCCATATAATGTCGAAACCACAAGCCTACTGCAGCTCTATCTATATCGGTGGGAGGTAGATACTTTATACTTCCTGTGATCAAACGCTCCAACGCCAAGCATACGAGAGGATCACAATCCCCTCTGGGTCTTTTCGTTTGTTGTGGTGCGGTCTCATCTCTGCTAACTGTAATATTGAGCTTCTTTGGCTTCTTGTTTCCAGAACGAGTCCAATAATTTATCGTATCCAAGAATTTAGCCAAATAAGAGCTCTATCCCTTAATAATATCTCTTAAATCAGCCAATGATATGTAATTTATCATGCTGTCATATACTATTGCCTTAAGGGATGGGATCTGAAGCTCGACGAGAAGCCAATGGTTACGTTCCAAAACAGGGATAAACACCTGCAATCATAAGTAATAATTCATTCATTTGCACACTTATTTATGAATACCTTTAAACTCAATCTAAAATAAACACTACCTTATCGACCTCCCACCATGCAGGATAAAGTTTAGCTTGTCCATTGCCCAACGCAAATGATTCATCTCGTTGATTCTTAAGTGAACGGCGTTAAAGACGTCGACATAATGTATATCGTGTATTCTTTTATTTTCCTTAAGTTTCCTAATTATTAGAAGACGTGACACCCACGCATCGATATGTTGTTTTACAAAAAAAGACATATATTAGTAACTTACATAAATTTACAAAAAAATATCAAATTAAAATATAAGAAAAATATAAGACTTACCCCTCCATCGAAATAGCCATGTCTTCGACCCCTAATAATACGCCCCACCAAGACCGATCAAGCAACAAATAGATATCATCATTGAGCTTGCATATGTCAGTGAAACACCCCTGGCTTCGCTCATGTAGATAAAATCAAATGCGGTCTTAGCCCAAAGGGTGTTATCTAGAATTGTGTCCGGTAGTGTTTCCTCTCCACTTCAGATACCGGTATGGTACTGGCCGGTAACTCATACGAGAGCCAACTTGAATCCATCATGTCCGGCACGTCATAGGGTTTCTCAAGAATCCTACATATGACGCCATGTGAATCGGGCTCTGAATGGTGGGAGGACCTTTCAACGATGACAGTGGCCTCTGAACGGTGGGAGGGGACTCTCGAGGAATGATAGGGGCCTCTTCAACGATAGGAGGGACTCTTGAGGGATGACAGTGGCCTCTTGAACGGTGGGAGGGGACTCTCGAGGAATGATAGGGGCCTCTTCAACGATAGGAGTGGACTCTTGAGGGATGATAGGCGAGTCGGGCTTCTTCTTGCGGTGTCTTCGCACTATTGGGGTATACGGAGACTTAATAGCACGTGCACGCCGTCTGATGCGTGAACTCTGTCGTGCAAGAAAACCTGACGTAAAGCATCACCTTATCGGTCCGCTAAATAATTAAATCAAATATCAGTAAATAACAACATGATATTTAAACAGTGAAAACAAGACAAATATTTCAAACTTTCAACCAAAGACAAAACAAAGACAAATACTAACTTCACAGTGTTAAAGATACACAGTTTAGCAGAATTGGCAGCAACCGAATAAATTTACTTCAACCAAAAGACAAAACAAAAACAAATACTAACTTCACAGTGTTAATAAACAGTTTAGCAGTATTGGCAGCAACCGATAAAGTTTACTAAGCAATCTAAGTGAAATGGTTAATTTAAGTGAAATTACGAGTAAATTTATAATCAAGTTAAATATGGAAAATCTTAAACTTACCTCGTTGCGTAGAGTATGAACCTCATTCTGCAACGATACTACCATCTCACGTAGAGCGGCAACCTCACCACGTAAAGTAGACACTCCACACGCCATGCACCATCGTTATCGAGTAGAGTACCAATCTCCTCACGCAAGGCATTGACCTCATCACGTAACTCCCTTGACTCATCCGTGGAGGTGGAGAACAGGAGATAGAAGTCATGGCATCTTTTCTGGTCGCCTATCATGAGTGATGGTGGAGAAGAGGCTCGATGATATGACGGGATAGGTGATGGCTCGTTGTAGAGGTGTATAGTCGGGTCGATCAGGTGAGGCTCTGGGTGAGGTGATGGCTCTCGAAGTAGAGGAAGGAGGCTGCTCATCATTCATGCCATCAAGAAAACGCTGACTAGCTTGCCACCAATCAGTGGCAAGCTCAGCCTCCGTGGGTGTCAGTCTAATTAATGGAATGTTGGCCTCCTAAAATAAAAACTCAAACAAAGTTAAATGTCTACTATTAATAACTTTTTTATATGATAGTATTTGTGTTAACTTACATTATTTATGTCGCATGGTATTAAGTCTTCCCAATCCAACATACGTTCCTCTTCCAGGAAATAGCCCTGGGAATCATTTGAAGTTTTTATTGCATATGTCTTCATGGCGGGAAAGGCTTCGAATATCCAATCTACAAACAATATAATAACAAACATTATTAATTGTTAAATAATTAATTATAATTTTGAAAACATTATATAGAATTCTTACCTTAAAGGCCCAAACCAAGCCTGACAAGTGTATTTCGACCCATCGCCCCGCAAACTTTGCGGTCATCAAAGGCAGACGACAACTTAGTCCGGTAGCTTTCCATTATG
>NW_024061897.1:0-36597 GCF_006381635.1 Hibiscus syriacus
TTCGTTTATGTGCGTTTATTTATTAAATGAACGAACATGAACAATATTTTTGTTCGTTTAATTAAAACGAACATGACATAGGTCTCGTTCGTTCATTTACGTTCGTGAACGTTCGATTATGTTTCGTTCGGTTATGTTTGTTTATGGTTCGTTCGATTATGTTCGTTTATGTTCATTCATTATGTTTAACTCATCTTCTTAAATCAATTTGGTGACCAATTTGTAAGTACCTTAAAAAATATTAATTATCTGATATTCTGATGACCAACTCCATAATTAACCCAATTTTATTTGGAGATTAAATCCAATATGTTAACCTGTGAGGCACATCGCACCTATATTCATTTCCCCTTTTTTCCCCAAACCCTAGTGTTCACTAGAGAGTGGAGACGATCGCTGAAGCTTCAAAACAAGTTATATTATAGTGCAATGAAGTTTTACAGGTCTGTTTCATCTCTTTCTCTGTTTTATTGACTTCATAGTTGATATGTAAAGTTATTGCAGGTATCTTCACATCTAAACTCAAAAAACATCATACTTCTTTCTAGAAATAGATGGGAAGATAAAGGTAACAATCGGAAGTATATGAGCATCAATAAAGAGAAAATATATAGAATTTGCCAAAAACAAAACAAAGATTTCTATGCAATTTCTGAAAAGAGTGTAATAGCGAAAAATGATTGTTCATATGTAATCATGGACCACTAAGATAAATGTTAGCGTTAAATTAAAGTTGTGTGAATAATTTAATATCTTAAAAGATCGATCAAATATTTGATATCTTCAAACATTTCATCACTGCTAATATACTCTTACGCTATTTATCACTGTAGATTTGATTATTTGCATTGTCGATTTTTCATGAAAGAACAATGGAAGGTAGGGTCTCCAACGTTTATGTTCGTTTATGTTCGTGTTCATTTATGTTCGTGTTCGTTTATGTTCGTGTTCGTTTATGTTCGTTTATTTTTTAATGAACGAACATGAACATATTATATTCCTTAATAACGAACATGAACAAAAAAAATTTTGTTCGTTTGTTCGTGTTCTTTTATGTTTCGTCTATTTATTAAATGAACGAACATGAACATACCTCCGTTCGTGTGCGTTCGGTTCGTTTACAGGCCTAAGAATTGGCACACACCTGCTCTATACACAAATCCTAAGATAACCAACTAAGCTTATCCATGAATCATGTCGTCAAACCGAGTTACCCTAGCAACCCAAAGCATTGAACTAGGTCACTGAATGATACATAGACACAAGTGGATAATGGTTACCAGGAAAGTTTCCCCGGCCGACGACTCATAAAAACGGACCAAACAGTACAAGCCACTTCAGGCAAACCAGCACAACATCTTTGAGTGACACCCCAGGTGGGATGGGAAGAACATGTCCAAACTGGAACCGCCACTTTCTCAGCATACCCACCTCCATTAAGAAGAGCACACACCTGCATATAATATAGCACAAACCTAATTTCCTAAAAAGGCTAAAAGCTCAACAAAATTCAATATTTAAGCCTCATTCCGTGAAAAACAAAACATCGTATCGTTCATATAAAAATCACATCTTTTCAATTAAGAAGTGGGGTTTCTTCAATTTTACTGATCACCAACTTTCCAGCGAGAAACATTGTTGCCAACAGCTAGGACGGTGCCTGAACATTCAAGGCCAGGGTAAGGGCTAGCACCCTTTGGAGGAGGGTAAGAACCTTTCCTCTGGAGAGTATCGGCCCGGTTTAAAGCAGTGGCTTCAACCTTGATGAGGCTTCATCATCCTTGATTTCTGGGTCATCAACTTGCTGTAATTGCAACACCTCTGGCCTCCTGCTGTTGTTATCACCACTGCCTTCATCTTTTTTTCTTTCTTTATTTCGGCTATGCAGAGGATGTTAGATAAGGAAATATAGGCAAGAAACGAGATTCCAGAACTGGGTTAGGTTTTGATGGGTTTAATTTGTGACTTATCAATTAAGTCCTCAAGATTTAAAAAGAATTATTTAACACTTAAATTAACTGTTAGGGTGAGGCTAACTAAAGGACATAGCTGATAAAAATGTGTTTTGAGAATTTGATTAGAACTTCTTGAAATTTAAGTACCTATTTAGAATATAGCAATAGTTTAGGAACCTTTAGTTAAGTTAGCCCCTCTTCTTCTTCTTCTTCTTTTATGATTGGAAGGCAACTCCAACACCACCCGTATCTTTAGCGTGAATGCATGCAGGGTCGTATTGGCCTAGACAAAGGGCATAATTGGTCCATTAGGTTAAGCGGTATAATTAATTAACTCATTAGGCTATCATAATTTTATTCTGTTTTTAGGGGAAATGCTATCCCACAAGTGATGAATTTGTTTGAATAATATTTTTGAAACAACTTAGGTAATTTAGATTTTGGAATTTAATACTTTAATATATTTTTAAGAATTTGTCACGTCGACATGACATATTCATTTAAAATAATATTTTTAATTTTTAAAATTAAAAATAACAGAATTTGTCATATTAACGTGACGAGTTCTTTAAAATTTAAAATTAACTAATCATTGGGCAACAATCAGAAAGTAATGGTTACTTTGTAACTCATCATTTCAATATGACGACTTCCATGAGATTTTGAAAGTTCTAAGTGTTATAGCCGTTGAGTTTTGGATTATAAATAGGGTTTGAGGTTTAGGGTTTTTATTATATTGTAAGAAGAAGAAATTACTCTTGAAAAAATTATTTTTTTGAAGAATTCTTGTCAAAATAACTACTCGAGATAAATGTTACGCCTTGATGCTGTATATTTGATTAATTGGTTGAAATTGATATTTTAGGAAAAAGAACGGAGCATCCATCAACGAGGAATGACACTTACAGATATCTTTAGGGTGAACCCTACAACAATTCAACTGTATCCAACCATATTTCTTCGTAGCTTTAAGGTGAACCCTACAATAATTTCGGCGCTGATTGAACATTGGAGGCTTGAGACACATACTTTTCATTTTTCAAGAGGTGAAGCGATGATTACGTTGGAAGATATCACTTACCAACTTAGTGTTTTGATAAATGGTGCAGCACTGGTGAGACACAACACTTACAACCAATTCAATATTTGTGAGTAAGTTTGGGGAAAGAGGTTACCATCAGATGTCATAACGGATACATATATGGATAGTTTTTTAGAGTCCGAATTTCGAGTGAATGAAGACTCTACTGGGATGAGGTCAAATTTGTAGCCCGATCGCATCTTCTCCAATTGATTGGAGGGATATTGTTACCTGATAAATCCAAGAATTTGACGCACTCAGTATCTGTCGATATTGAATAATTTTAAGAGATTTTGACATTTTTATACCGGAACTTTGCAAGACTACAATTGTTGAAAGGGGTCAAAATATCGATGTAGGGAGTTATCTAGTCTGCTACAGTCTTGCCTGTAGTATCGGTTCCTATTTATATCAATTACATAATCCCCGGTTGAGTTTCCTCAGACTAGAAGGTATTTTTTTTAACTTTACTTTTTAGTAAATTTTTAAATTTATTTTGTAACATCCCGAAATCCGAGTCAGTGACTAAATGAGAATTTTAGAAATTTGGTGATAAAAGTAAAATAGTTAATAGTTTAATGACTTATTGAAATATAGTTGAAGGTTGTTTGGTAATTATAGAATGAATTAAAGGGCAAATTGGTCATTTGATAAGAAATATATTTTTCCCCTTTTAAAATGAACACACGGGGGGAAAGAAAGAGTTATTTGGGAAACTCTCTTCTTCTTCTTCTTCCTCCAGTATCTCCAAGCTCAAAGGTAAGTTTGTGATTTCTTGATTATTGGTTGATTTAAAGGTTGGGTTATGATCACTATATGATAATTAATCTTAAGGAAAGTTTAATTTGTTCTTAAACAACAAGATGAAAGTATATGAGAGATTAAAGATTTTGAGTTCTTGAATGAAATCTTGGAATAGAGTTCATTACTCATATTGGAAGACAAATTTGAATTGGCATCCACTTAATTAAGGGATATAAAGTGATGGAATTGAATTTAGAACAAGTAGAAATTTAGTATGATTCTTGGATTTCATATGGAAGATAGAATTTTGAGTTTAAAGAAGTGAATATGAAGTAGAAGTGAGTTTAAGTATGTATATGAAAGTTAGGAATATTTAAAGGAGGTGAAAGATGAAGAATTAAGCGAAAGAGAGTGAATTCGTGTTTAAAATGTAATTCTGGGTGTGCATCGATGCACTTCAATGTGCATCGATGCACTCTCAAATAAATGAACATCGAATGCAATCAGTGCATCGATGCATAAGGAGTGCTCGATGCACCTGCTTAAAATACAAACATCGAATAGGATTATGCACCGATACATGAATAGTGCATCGATGCACCTGTCAAGGGATATCGATGCATGGTGTAGTACATTGATGCATGCCTTCATTAAAAGATAAAAATAGCTTCTTATTAGCCTAAGGAATGATAGTTTAGAATATATCAATTAGTATACTGATATGTATCAATGTATATATGTAGATTTAGAAAGTGATATCGTTCCGGAACAATTGAAGGATTAGAATCGAGTCAAGCAAGGCTAGGTGAGTACATATTAGAAGTATGGTACAATGGAATAAGACTTGTGATAAGTCTAATTCATATGTTGATTTTCATAGCACAATAGTTATGAATATGCATACATGATAATTATGATACATTCATAAAGTATATATGTTCATATGATTTGATAAATGATATATGAAAAGACTCAAATGCACATGTGATATGATAAGATATGAGCTATGTGATCACAAGAGAATGACATGAACACATGAAACATAAGAATAATTCCCATGGTATACGACATGAGAGCTATAGGTATAGTTGGCATGCCAAGAGTCGAGGGTTCTACGTGGTTGGCATGCCAAGAGTCGAGGGTTCTACGTGGTCCTTCGGGAGTATATGTATCATTTGGAACATTTACAGTGTAACACCCCCAACCCGTATCCGACCCGGATACGAGTCCGAAGTGTCACATTGACTTTTTAAACATTCATTCGTATAAAATAGTGGGTAATTTAAAACTTTGATAACATTTAATTTATTTCAAAGCGTTTACAACAGATATCAGAGTTCATACCATTTATATCTTTAGACTACATGCCAACTACACTCGGTAAACAGTACCTACATTTTTCTGATCTGACATTGGTAAGGAAAACTGACCTGTCTTGCTCCGCATTACTCTTTACTCTTCTCGAAACCTACGCGTGAAACAATCACACGCTAAGTCGAAGACTTAGTGAGGCATAACGACTTATAATGCACTTAAAACATATATCGAACATGCATGTTCTGTTCTATCATGTTACCAATTCCATGCATTCTTCGTATCATATAAAATCATATCAGATTAATTACAGTAAATACATACAGACCCATAATTCATCATTAACAGTTTATCATGTAATCACATACTTTTATTGTTAACCTTTTCAATCAAACACTATACACACAACATCATATGGTTCACGTAACACATTTCAAACCACTTATAAACCCATCGTATACATATCACATTCAGTATGCTTGTTTAATCACTTTATTAGCCCATGTACACTAGTGAGAACTTAAGGTATGCGAGTACATTGAGGTTGTGCACACATATGCTGTCACCACAGCTCGATCAATGTCCCGAAGGACCAGTCCATAGATTCCGAAGAACCTAGGTAATCAGTCCATATGTCCCGAAGGACATAGGTAAACAGTCCATATGTTCCGAAAAACATAGGTAAACAGTCCATATGTTCCGAAGAACATAGGTAAACAGTCCATATGTTCCGAAGAACATAGGTAACCCTCGACCTTGGCATGCCAACTATACCCCTAGCTCTCATATCACATAACATGGGCATTATCATTTATAACAGTTCACATTACTTATTCATATCTTTCTCTTATAACCACATATCTTTTCTTCAGTCACGTATCACATGTACGTGTAATCATTGATCTCATAACATATACTTGTTTTCACATATATTCATATCATTTCACATATACACTTTCATATCACATGCCATATAAGCTCATAGCTTCTTTCACATATACATGTTCACATAGCTTCTTTTCATATTCTCATAGGATCACATAGTTCATATCTTATACTTTGTTTTCTCATGTTTCACATATATCATGTCATATGGCTCATATCTTTCTCATGCAGTCACATAGTTCAGTTTCACATATGTTCATATATATATATATATACATTACATAGCACATACTTCTCATAACATTACATTCAAAAGCATGTTAACACATATCATGCATACATACAATTCATGTCATTCAATACGTGTAATCATATATTCATGCATTCTAACAGAGGAAAAAGACTTGTCGCAAGTCTTGTTTCCATTTAGCACCATAAACTATTAATATTCACCTGGCCTCACTAGTCAATTCAAATCTCTTGTCTTTCCCCTTGATCAATCTACTTGCCAAACGTTCCGGAATTCTTTATGCGTAGAATCTACATAATGTACATTTCGAGGTAATCATTAGATACCTACACCTTGTAATTGGATACTAGCAACTTAAACGAACTTATTAAACCAATATTAACATTTTTCTTTAGGGGGAATCGGTTCCCTACCATGGGGGTATCGATTCCTCAAGACATACTGGAAATTCTTGTTCGTTTGAAGGGGTATCGTTCCCCTTGAATGGGTACCGATTCCCCTTGCCAGAAATCATATTTTCAACCGAAATTACTTCATTTTCACTCAAACACTTCATATATCATCTCCTTTAATATTCCTAACTTTCATACACATACTTAAACTCATTTCTACTCCATAATCACTTCTTTAAACTCAAAATTCTATCTTCCATATAAGATTCAAAAATCATACCAATTTTCAATGTGTTTCAAAATCAATTCTATCACTCCAAATCTCTTAATTTAACTATTGACAAGTCAAATTTAACTTCAAATTCTACTTATCAATTCCTTTCCAAAATTTCATATAAAACTCCAATCTTTAATCTCTCTTAACCCCTCCATCCTTTGTTTTTAAGATGATTTAAGCTTTCCTTAAGCTTAGTTATCATCTACTAATCAAACCCAACCTTAAAATCAACAACTCATTTACAAACAAAGAAACTTACCTTTGCTTGGGCTCTTCACGTGAAGAAGAAAGAAAGTCAAGAGTTATCTGGAAACTCTTGTTTCTTTCACATGGATATTATAATCCCCAATATCTATTATTTAATATTACCTTTGCTCAATGACCCTTTACCCTTTTATTTCTCATTCACTTAATTATTCATCCTACCCAACATCTTTAATTATTCCTTCACTTTTCGATTAATTTAATTTGATCACTGACATATTAAAATCTTACACTTTAATCACTAACCCGGTATGGAGGATGTTAAATCTCCCCTCCTTATAAGAAAATTCGTCCTCGAATTTTCACTGCACATCTTAATAAGACCATATCTTCTAATGTTCTTATGTTGCTTCCCTGACTTATTCTTTCTTGTCATCATCAGAACTTACTTTTCAATCCTTTAGTTTTTCGACTATCTTTTTCATTTATACCTTCATCTTCTGTTGTTTATCTATAAACAATAACCAATAATACCAATCCATTGTTGTCTTTTCTCTCATTCGATTATGCATTTTTCCTTTGATCTTTCTAAAATTCCATATAATGTCACTCATCACGTTGACAATAACATTCATCTCATCACTCTATATCAAAACTGTCCTCTGTACTTCCATATTTATCGTATCTGATTCTTTTAAATCAATCCCTTTCATTTCTTATACTTTTATTTTCCTTCCTGAAGGTTCCATGCAAATACTTATCTCTGTTTCTACATCATAGCTATCTGCTCAGAATATACAATTATATTCAAATTCATATCATAATCAATTAACTCCACTATATCTTTCCTCCAATCTTATAACTCTAGCACCTTTACTCTGACAGCTATAATAACTTTGGTTCAGTCTAGGGCACAAGCCCTCTTATACCAATCATATACATTCTTTCCAATCTAATTATCTTAACATTCGCTTACTCAACTTATCAATTTCACCTCTATTCTCATACATCCTGAAATTTCTTTTACTCAAACTCAACATTCTGACTTCCTGTGTCCTATAATCTGATCATCGATATACATATTCTCAAACTCTTCTTATCAATCCTCAGCTTTACTTAATACAAATTCTTACTTCCTTTTCCTTTACTATACCACATTACTATGATCCAAATATGCAACTGATCCAGATCCATTACGGATTTGGTTCTCATATCCTGACAATATCTTATAATCTTATAATTCCAGTACATTTTTATCACATACTCTAGTTAGCCATACTAACTCTTTTCATCTTAACTGCAAACCCTTATCATAAACATACTCTTGTTTATGCGCAATACTATCACTTCGTTTCAAACTCATAAACTCTGAATTTATACATCTTATATACTTGTCACTGATGCACTTATCCTTAAGTTCTTCTATACGTACTCATCACGTCCTTAGATCTTTAACATTCTTATGACACCCGTTCACCATATTCTATCTTATCCACAATAACTCTATATCGTTTTTCCGATTCCAACGATGAAAACTTTCTATCATTATTCAGATATGATTTCAGCTTTCTGAAATCAACTTTTGATCTTACTAGGCATTTCCTGAGGTGTCCCTCTTCATCCTGCCTGGCCAGGCAAGTGAATAGCTATCACAATCAGGAATATCACCTTTCACTTACTTTGAAATTATCACGATCGGATTTCTACTGTATTAACTATTCTTATTCTATTAGCAAGACAACATATCCTTACATCAATCAGAAATTTTTCAATCTATGTTGGCATGTACACCTTTTATGACACTTTGGACTTCGGTTTATGCCGAGAATCGGCTAAACCTTAGCTCTGATACCATTAATGTAACACCCCCAACCCGTATCCGACCCGGATACGAGTCCGAAGTGTCACATTGACTTTTTAAACATTCATTCGTATAAAATAGTGGGTAATTTAAAACTTTGATAACATTTAATTATTTCAAAGCGTTTACAACAGATATCAGAGTTCATACCATTTATATCTTTAGACTACATGCCAACTACACTCGGTAAACAGTACCTACATTTTCTGATCTGACATTTGGTAAGGAAAACTGACCTGTCTTGCTCCGCATTACTCTTTACTCTTCTCGAAACCTACGCGTGAAACAATCACACGCTAAGTCGAAGACTTAGTGAGGCATAACGACTTATGCACTTTAAAACATATCGATACATGCATGTTCTGTTCTATCATGTTTATACCAATTCCATGCATTCTTCGTATCATATAAAATCATATCAGATTAATTACAGTAAATACATACAGACCCATAATTCATCATTAACAGTTTTTATCATGTACACATACTTTTTATTGTTAACCTTTCAATCAAACACTATACACACACAACATCATATGGTTCACGTAACACATTTCAAACCACTTATAAACCCATCGTATACATATCACATTCAGTATGCTTGTTTAATCACTTTATTACCCATGTACACTAGTGAGAACTTAAGGTATGCGAGTACATTGAGGTTGTGCACACATATGCTGTCACCACAGCTCGATCAATGTCCCGAGGACCAGTCCATAGATTCCGAAGAACCTAGGTAATCAGTCCATATGTCCCGAAGGACATAGGTAAACAGTCCATATGTTCCGAAGAACATAGGTAAACAGTCCATATGTTCCGAAGAACATAGGTAAACAGTCCATATGTTCCGAAGAACATAGGTAACCCTCGACCCTTGGCATGCCACTATACCCCTAGCTCTCATATCACATAACATGGGCATTATCATTTATAACAGTTCACATTACTTATTCATATTCTTTCTCTTATAACCACATATCTTTTCTTTTCAGTCACGTATCACATGTACGTGTAATCATTGATCTCATAACATATACTTGTTTTCACATATATTTTCAATCATTTCACATATACACTTTCATATCACATGCCATATATAAGCTCATAGCTTCTTTCACATATACATGTAGTCACATAGCTTCTTTTCATATTCTCATAGGATCACATAGTTCATATCTTATACTTTGTTTTCTCATGTTCACATATCATGTCATATGGCTCATATCTTTCTCATGCAGTCACATAGTTCAGTTTCACATATGTTCATATATATATATATATACATTACATAGCACATACTTCTCATAACATTACATTCAAAAGCATGTTAACATATAATCATGCATACATACAATTCATGTCATTCATATACGTGTAATCATATATCATGCATTCTAACAGAGGAAAAAGACTTGTCGCAAGTCTTGTTTCCATTTAGCACCATAAACTAATTAATATGCACTCACCTGGCCTCACTAGTCAATTCAAATCTCTTGTCTTCCCCTTGATCAATCTTACTTGCCAAACGTTCCGGAATTCTTTATGCGTAAATCTACATAAATGTACATTTCGAGGTAATCATTAGATACCTACACCTTGTAATTGGATACTAGCAACTTAAACGAACTTATTAAACCAATATTAACATTTTCTTTAGGGGAATCGGTTCCCTACCATGGGGGTATCGATTCCCTCAAGACATACTGGAAATTCTGTTCGTTTGAAGGGGTATCGGTTCCCCTTGAATGGGTACCGATTCCCCTTGCCCAAATCATATTTTCAACCCGAAATTACTTCATTTTCACTCAAACACTTCATATATCATCTCCTTTAATATTCCTAACTTTCATACACATACTTAAACTCATTTCTACTCCATAATCACTTCTTAAACTCAAAAATTCTATCTTCCATAAGATTCAAAAATCACCAAATTTTCAATGTGTTCAAAATCAAATTCTATCACTCCAATCTCTTAATTTAACTATTGACAAGTCAAATTTAACTTCAAATTCTACTTATCAATTCCTTTCCAATTTCATATAAAAACTCCAAATTTAATCTCTCTTAACCCCTCCATCCTTTGTTTTTAAGATGATTTAAGCTTTCCTTAAGCTTAGTTTATCATCTACTAATCAAAACCCAACCTTAAAATCAACAACTCATTTACAAACAAAGAAACTTACCTTGCTTGGGCTCTTCACGTTGAGAAGAAAGAAGTCAAGAGTTATCTGGAAACTCTTGTTTCTTTCACATGGATATTATAATACCCAATATCTATTATTTAATTATTACCTTTGCTCAATGACCCTTTTACCCTTTTAGTTCTCATTCACTTAATTATTCATCCTACCCAACATCTTTAATTAATTCCTTCACTTTTCGATTAATTTAATTTGATCACTGACATATTAAAATCTTACACTTTAATCACTAACCCGTATGGAGGATGTTACATACAGTGTCTTTGAGACAGATCTTATCCACAGTAATATGTATATAGTTCTTAAGGAGTGGTCCTTCGGAACAAATACAGTCATAGGTCCTTCGGGACAAATTTCATAGTCCCTAGGACCCATACGAGCTGTGGTGACAGCATAGTGCACAACCTCAATGTACTCGAATACCTGAGTTTCTCAAAAATGTACATGGGCCTATAAAAGGTTATCAAAGGTAATTACATTGTTATAGTTATATGTTATCATATTATTATTGTTTACATTGAATTGTACGACATGGTTGAATGGATAGATTGCATGTTCATGTTCAAATTGAATGCATTATTGTTATATTTATATGTCTCACTAAGTCTATGACTTAGCGTGTAAGTGATTTACACGTAGGTACCAAGAATCAGGAAGAGTGGAAGTAAGGTTGCAAGAACAGCAGCACTGTTAGAAGATTAGATCAGAAGTAACGGATAAAGTATGTCTTTGTCGTGTATATGGTTGGCATGTAAGAAAAGTGTATGTTACAAATGCTCTGATCAGTTTTGTCTTGTTTTGGTTAACTGTGTAAAGTAACAATGTTATTTTAATGAAAGTTAAATTTCCTGATTTTTCGTCAATAGTCAAAGTTTGAAAAGTCAATGTGACACCTCGGACTCGTATCCGGGTCGGGTACGGGTTGAGGGTGTTACATATTTTGTATCATCATTTTTAATTTTTTATTTATTATATTGTTTAGATAGTGACATAAAATTATCGAGACAAAGTTGTCGGGGGCAACAAAAATTGATCTACGAATGAAGATCAATGTCGTCGGTCGACATGTGGAAATATCATTTTAGTAAATTATTTAAAATTTTATTTATTTATAATTTATACTAAATTTTATAATTTAATTAATGTTTACAATTTTTTTCGATTCCGTATTGTGAGCCGGAGAACTATCGACTACTGCCACATGGATTTTTTGAAGGCTCGGAGTTATGGTGTGCCGTAACACCTTTGTTTCATTTTGTGTTTGTTGATATGCATGTCATAGATAGAGTGTTGCGTCAATTTGCGTCCTATCAACCAATTCCTATGAAAATATTTAAGTTGGACGAGCTCATTAGAATTGATACACGTGGGAAGCATAAAGAGAATTGGTCGAGGAAACATGTTGTATACATTCATCAATGGAATGAGTTACATATTTGTGTCTATGCGTTTCGAGGTTACAACTGTTGGTATTGATTTGAAATATCCCCTACCTCCGAAATTATGAAGCAAATCAGAATCATATTTAACAACATCGAGAGATAGGGTCGAATGGAAAGAAATGAAGGCCAAATACGCAAAGGGCATAAATCATCAATTCTAGCATCTTCTTTTGGTTATGCTTCTGCAGGATATTTTGCATCTCAAATCAGTTATGATTTTTATCCTCCATATCATGCTTCAATGGAGAGTCGATCAAATCATGTTGAAGGTTCATGGTATGCAATGCAAGGAGCTCAACCATCTTCGACAAAACCTATAGGTGAATGGGATCATATTCTATATGGTCAATGAGGTATTGATTTGGTGAGCTATTCGAGTCAATGACATCAATGATGACGTCAAATATCTTAAATACACATCATCGCATTTTAAAGGTGAAAATCAAAGTGGAGCGATGTTCAATACCCTTATGTTGAAGAAGAAGCAAATGACGATGAAGACGAAGACGATTAAGGCGAACAACCAAAAGAAATCGACGAGCTCCATGATATTATTATTCAGTCTTCCTCGGCATCGTCAAGATTTAGGAAATATAATAAAAAAATATTTATTTTTAGTGATTGTATTAGTTTAAAAAACTTCTATTATTGATTTGTAAAAATTAGTTTAAATAATTATTTTTAAAAGAAATTCGACAAAACTCATCAAATCACTTTGATGTGTTCCAACATCTATAATTTTTAAATTTAAAAACATGTTCGTTGCACAACGACTATAATAACTAGTTGATTTTAAATTCACTTAAAATTTGTCATGTCAACGTAATGAATTACTTTATTTTTTTAAATTAATTTAAATTCACTTGAAACTCGTCATGTCAATGTAATGAATTCCTGAAAATATTAAAATATAAACTCCACGGGCCTCATTTATCTGAGTCCATTTAAAAATATTATTTAGACAAACTTATCACATCGATATGACGAATTGTCGAGAATCAAATAAAATTCTGAGAGCCAATTAATTATACACATCATCTAATGAGCCAATTTTGTTGGAGGATACCTGTCTTGGGCCTAGAATTTTTATAATGTATTACACTCGTAAAAAAAAGTTTTATATCAATTATAGGGTCCAATTATTTTAATGCTTGTTATTAGGGGTTCAATTTTTTTCCTAATATTTATTATATGGGTTTAGTTTTTTTCTAATATTTATTATTAAGTGTCTACTCTTATAATTTAATTTTTTCTCTAATATTCTTGTAACTGTATAATTTTTTTGTCAATATTTTTTCTAACATTTATTATTAAAAGCCCAATTTCTCAATTCTTATTATTAGGGATCCAATTTTTTCAATATTTGTTATTAGGGCATGCTTTTAAATTTTAATTTATCCTAATACTTATTGTTGGTATTAGTCCAATTTTTTTTAGTAATTCTTATTAGAGGTCCAATTTTTTAATATTTGTTATTATGACATACTCTTAAAATTTATTTTTAAATTTTTTTTATTAGGACTCATTTTTCAATACTTGTTATTATGGAACTACCCTTAAAATTTATTTTTCAACAATTGTTATTACGAACAATTAATTAAATAACGATTTATAACCGCAACAATGAATGTTATGCATTAATAACAACATCGTCCAAAACTATGATTCCAAAATATATATGTTATTAAAATCTACAACCACGATATTTGTAGTACTGTAATATCAATCGTTATGTCCACAATAGCGATAAACGCAGTACGGTCAAGACAAATACAAGCTATAATTTAAATCTCGATTAGAGTTCTAATTTTTTTATTCATCCAAGATCACCAAAATCTAGAAAAACGGGTATGAATGCACGAGCACTTGTAGTTGCCGAGAAGCATCAACTAAGGCAATTCCGGACAAAATCCATGACCTTCTTTATCAAAAACCAGCTTATCGACATATATTAGCTCGGAAAAGGTTTGATGTTCTTTAACTAAAATCTTGAGTTTTAATTAATAAATACAAAATTTGATATTGGAAGAACTTCACCAGTTATATAAGAATTTAACATGATCTTAGCTTAAATATAATCAAGATTTATATTGACTATTCAACTTAGACGTAAAGAAACTAGCTTAACACACACGAAAATTATGTCAACGCTTGGAAGACGTGAACTCTTTAGTACAAGGATTTTGAATATAAATTAACTGCATTATTTATTGAAGCAGCCTTTACATATTTATAGTGTGCAAGATTGCATGTAACTGCCTAACAACCATACAGCTGTACACTAGCTTGCAAATAACCCTTAACAACCTACATAACGTTCGTACTTCAACAAACGACAAGGAATTATAGTTAAATAGAGTAGCTTTTATCTTTATTATTGAGATATCAGGTATAATGTTTGCATTATATATACAAGATGAACTCATTGTTGTGGGACCATTTCTTTTTGTGTTGTTGATTGTCGAAATTTATACAAGAAAGACTTTTGATGATGGTCGTGTTGGGGAGGATGCCTTCCTTTGGGTTGTTTGTTGGCCGCTCTGGCTCCGATTTTGATGCCTACAACCCACGGTTGGAGCAAAGAAGGTCACATTTTAACATGTCGGATGCTCAGGTACTGTTTCTTCCATTACTCCGTTTGTTTAGGGTTAGATTTATTCGATACACAATTCGGTTTGATTTATCGGATCGTGTCGTGAGTGCGTGATAAGATATGTACTTGTCATTTGCAATAGGGTCTACTGGAGCCTGAGGCTGCAGCTGCTGTTGCAAATTTGCTACCGGACTATGCCAACGGAGACCTTTCGTCGCTCTGCGTATGGGCGGACCAAATCCGGAGTTGGTATAGATATCGATGGTGCTTGCTCGTATGAATTTTCGAGTAAGCAGAAAGCTAAGCAATCTTTTTTATCAATAATGAATTAGTTATAGATATGAATAATGCAAAATTGTCATTTGTTCTAGGGGACTGTCATAATCAGCAGGGCGAAAAGGACATGTGTGTTGCCGGTGCAATCCAAAACTTTACCTCACAGCTTCTGCACTTGAGGGATGGATCTTCAAATCGTCGCTGTAAGAAACATTACTCCTTCCGTGATTCGATCATTACGTTCTCCGTAACACCAACGGCCTCGTTTCTCTAAAGATAACATGACAGAAGCATTGTTGTTCTTGTCGCACTTCATGGGAGATATCCATCAGCCGATGCACGTCGGTTTCACGAGCGACGAAGGAGGGAACACCATCGCGTTGCGCTGGTTTAAGCACAAATCGAATTTGCTTCATGTGAGTATTTCTGATTAAACCAATTTAGAGTTAACAACAGCAATTTACTAGGCCACAATGGTGGATTCCAACAATGTATGTATAGGTGTGGGATAGGGAGATCATCCTTACAGCTCTTAAGGACTACTATGGAAATAACTTGGACGCCCTCCAACAAGACTTGGTAGGGAATTTCACTGATGTAAGTTCAATTTTTATTCTTGTTCCGTCCCTATTTTCGTATTCGTTTTATGCTATCAGAGTTCGACCCTTTGTCTCCGGAACTAAGACTAAAGCAGTACACTAATTACTAACAGATCACATGATTTATATTGCATCCAACAATAAGCAGGGAATATGGTCTGATGATGTTTCATCATGGGACAATGTGATGATCTTCTTCCATGCTCGAACAAGTAAGCTTCACCCTTTTCAGGACAATTATAAACCAATTTACTGAATTCAGAAAAATGAGTTATTGTGTATGTTACTCGATCTCGAATTATGATTACGAGATACAAACGTTACTTCGAATTTTCTTAGTTATATATATATTTACTTGATCTCGAATTATATGATTACGAGTATATTTCGACTTTTCTTAGTTATATGTATATATTTACTTGATCTCAAATTATGATTACGAGATACGGTTATATATTAATTTTCTTAGTTATATATATATTTACTCGATCTCAATTATGATTACGAGATCGGGTATAGTTCGACTTTCTTAGTTATATATATATATAAAGAATCTTTAAAGGTCATATTCCGACATCCTTGTGTTTGATTGGGGTTTACTTGCTTGCTAATCTGTTTAGCGTTTACTCAAAGTTACCATTTTTCACATTTGTAGGTATGCTACAGAGAGCATAACCATGGCCTGCAATGGGGTTACAATGGCGTAAAGTCTGGACAAACGTATACTATTCCGTAAAGGTCTAATTATGGTCTCAGTCCTCAACTCTTTGCACATTCGGAAGCTAGCCCCTCAAATTCATGGAATTCAAATGTGCGAAGAGTACATGAACTGAGAACACAATTAACCCGATTTCTAAAAGAGTAGAGACAACATTAATACTTTCTTTTTGTTCTTGTTGGTTTTATAGAGGAATATTTCGATTCAAGGATGCCTATTGTAATGGAAAGGACTGCTCAAGGAGGGGTTAGATTAGCCATGATCTTGAACAAGGTTCTTGGCGGATCTGAAGAAGGTTTTACAACAACAACTTAAATTTATGCAAAAAGGACCAGAAAAACATTTCATAATAATAAAATCAGTCTTTTTGACATTTGCATAATCATCATTTTATTTGTTTTTCTTTAAAGTATTTTAGAATAACTCTTATTATATAAACCGTTAGTTAACTAACGAACATATATTTTTAACGTGACATTTTTATAAATATTTAATTGCATAATTATCACTTTGGGTAATGTAATACATGTCACACCATCATTTAGGTGACGTGATACATTATATCATCACTTTTGAATGAAGTGAATACATCACGTTAATAATTAAACACATATAAAATTATTATTCATCAATTGTGTTCACTGTCAATTAAATAATAATTCTCATCTAATATAAATTGTTTTGATTAAAAATCAAATTTTAAAGATTAAAGTGTTAAAATAAAAATAAAATAAAATATCATTTATACGAGGCTTGACAAATAATTTTATCATTATACCTCGTTTAAAACAATCTTTGAAATTGACTTAAGTACGTAATTTTATTTGCATGTATGTTCAATGTTAGTCACCATTCATGTAATCATGTGTACATGTAAAGGTGTTGAAACAGTTAATTGATCGAATCAAATTATTCAAATTTTATTAGTCGGTTTTTCTTTTAACCGTCAACCGAATCAAAAATTTAAATATTTAATCGAATTGAATTAAATTCGGTTATTGGTTGGTTAACCGAATTAATCAAAATTTATAAATAATATATATTATATTAAATATTTAATATATTTTTTTATTTGGTTAATTTAGTCGGTTATTTCGGTTAAAATCAAAGTTAAACATCCCTTAAGCTAAAATATATATATATATTAAATATTTATAATTTATGTTAATTTGATTAATTCAATTAATTAACTCATTTCAATTGAATTAACCAAACCAAAATTTAAAAGATCATTACCATTAATCGACTGAACTAAAAATTAATTGACCGAAATTTCAGTTTAATCAATAATTCAATTTAATGAATTATGAACGCCCCGGCAATGTACTTTGACCATTCATAATAATTATTTAACAACATCAACAATAATATCATTAAATTGTCAAATTTGATTTTGATCCATCAACGATGCTCTGATTTACAATTTAATCCTTAACATCAGTTTGACACAATTTATAATGAACTGATGGCATTAGTTCAATTAATTAGAACTGTTAACTATTTGATTAAAATGTTAATTAATTTCATGCTAAATTTGGTCCTTGTATTTTAAAAAAAAATTGGAAGAATGGTAAAAAATTATTTAAATGATGAAATACCATCCAACAAATTGCTCAATTAACTAAGAAAAATTCAAAGTAATGGATGAACTTCCAACTGTATATATCCAATATCCACCACTATCTACATAGTGGCAGATTTACATGTATTTGAGGTGTATACGTATTTTGAAATTTAAATTTTTTCATTAATTATTTTTTCATTGATGGTGCGATTTACTTAGAAATTTTAGTTGTGCTCACCTTAATCAAAAATTTATATTATTAACATATTTATATCAACTCTAAAATTATTTCTAGATCCACCACATGCGATTAAAGCTAAAAAAATATAATTGTGAATATGTAGGAATCTGAATGATAAGATATAGTAATGGGCAAAACTTGAGATTCAAGTGGTGTTAGGTTTTGATGAGATTAATTGTAACTTATCGATTAAGTCTTTAATTTTTTTTTTGAGTATTTTAGCTTCTAATATTTTAATTTTTGGTCAAATATTTCATGTCGAATGAAATTGTTAGTTAACTAACTATCGGCATATATTGTTAACGTGTTATTTTCACATATGTTTAATTGATAATATGATATGTGCTACATCATTATTTTGATGATGTAGTGCATGCCACATAATCATTTTAGGTGACATGACATTTATCATGTCATCATTTTAACAACGTGGTACATGTCACATTATCATTTTAGATGACATGACATGTGTTACATCATCATTTAAATACGTGTGAAAATGTCACGTCAACAACATGTGTTGATCGTTAGTCAATTAACAATTTTGATCCAACATGTTATTTTGACTAATAATCAAAATATTAAGATTGAAATGTTTAAAAAAAAGAATATAGAATAAAATAACCATTTGTGCATACGTTGTGGTTTATTTTGAGTAGAACTTTTTGAAATTCATGGACGTATTTAAAATATAAGCAATAGTTTACAGACCTTTAGTGAAGTTAGACCCTTTCTTTTTCTTCTTCTTTTATGATTGGAAGGACACGTATCGTAGCGTGAATGCATAACCACTTGATGCAATTGCCGAGAAGCATCAACTAAGACAATCCTGGGCAGAATTCATTACCATGCTGCCATTCTTTCGATATAGAAAACCAACTTATGAAAGAGTGATATTATTTAAATTAAATTTCGAATTTAAATTAATAAATATAAAATATGAGTAATATTTGAAGAACTTTATCGTTTACGTAGAGATTCAACATTATTCTACTTCTATATATAATCGATCACTCATTTAATGATCGTACCTAGACAAAAAAAAGACGACCATAGACACACAAGAAACCTATGTCAACTCTTCGATGACATGGAAATTATAGTTAAATAGCTTTTACGTTTATCTTATTGATACCAGGTCAAGCTTTTGGGTAACGTGAAACAGTGGAAATGCAAACCTATACTCAATGATCACGTATATTGTTTGCATTATTTATACAAGATGAACTCATTGTTATGGACCATTCTTCTGTTGTGTTGAGTTGTCGAAATTTATAAACGAACAAGAGCGTTAACTGTGTTGGCTAGCAGAAAGACTTTTGACGATGGTCGTGTTGGGGAGGATGTCTTCGTTTAGGGTTGTTTTGTTGGCGGCTCTGGCTCTGATTTTGATGCCTACAACCCATGGTTGGAGCAAAGAAGGTCACATTTTAACATGTCGCATTGCTCAGGTACTGTTTGTTCCATTATTCCTTTTGTTTTTGTTTCGATTTACTCGGTACAAGATTCGATTCAGTTCGGTTCAATGCATCGGATCATGTCGTGAGAGCATAATAAGAAATTTACTTCTCATTTGCAATAGGGTCTATTAGAGCCTGAGGCTGCAGCAGCTGTTGAAAATTTGCTACCGGACTACGCCAACGGAGACCTTTCGTCCCTCTGTGTATGGCCGGACCAAGTCCGGCATTGGTACAGATATCGATGGACAAGTCCACTCCACTTCATCGATACTCCGGATAATGCTTGCAAGTATGAATTTTCGAGTAAGCAGAAAGCTAAGCAATCTTTGTTTTTATCAATAATGAATTCTATACATATAAATAATGCAAAACTTGTCGTTTGTTCTAGGGGACTGTCATGATCAGCACGGCCTAAAGGACATGTGTGTTGCTGGTGCAATCCAAAACTATACCTCACAGCTTCTGCACTTCAGGGAGGGATCTTCGGATCGTCGCCGTAAGTAACCTTATTACTCACTCGTTCCGTGATTAGATCGTTATCATCCTCTGTAACACCAATGGCCTCGTTGTTTCTCTCCAGATAACATGACAGAAGCCTTGTTGTTCTTGTCACACTTCATGGGAGATATCCATCAGCCGATGCACGTCGGTTTCACGAGCGACGAAGGAGGGAATACCATCGCGTTGCGCTGGTTTAGGCACAAATCGAACCTGCATCATGTGAGTATTTTCTGATTAAACTAAACTTTAGAATTAAACAAACAGAAATTTAATCTGCATCATGTATGTATAGGTGTGGGATAGGGAGATCATCCTTACAGCTCTTAAGGACTACTATGAACAGAACTTGGACACCCTTCAAGAAGACTTAGTAGGGAATTTCACCGATGTAAGTTCGAATTTTATTCGAGTTCTGTCCCTATATTCCTATTCTTTTTATGTTATCAGAGTTCGACCCTTCATCTCTGCAACTAAGAGTACAAATACTATATTAACAGATCACATGACATATTTGTATCCAACCATAAGCAGGGAATCTGGTATGATGATGTTGCAGCATGGGAACATGTGATGACTTCTTCCATGCCTGAACAAGTAAGCTTCAACCCTTTTTAGGACAATTATAAATCAATCTAGTGAATTCAGAAAAATGGGTTTTTGTCTATGTTTCTCGAACTCGAATAATGAGTACGGGTATGTAATTTTTAAAGGTCCATATTCTGATGTCCACGTGTCTGACACGAGCGGATACATACAAGAAGAAAAATGAAGAGCTCGAGGAGCCTATTTACATGCTTGATAATCTGTTTAGGGTTTAATCAATGATCCCGTTTTTCACATTTGTAGGTATGCTACAGAGAGCATTAACATAGCTTGCAAATGGGGTTACAAAGGCGAAAGTCTGGACAAACACTGGCGGGTACGTATACTATTACGTAAAGGTCTAATTATGCTCTCTGTCCTCAACTCTTTGCGCATTCAAAAGCTATTCCCTCTACTTTTAATGAACTAATCTCAAATGTGCGAAGAATACAGGAACCGAGAACACAATTAAACCGATTTCTAAAAGAATAAAGACACCATTAATACTTCCTTTTGTTCTTGTTGGTTTTATAGAGGAGTACTTCGATTCAAGGATGCCGGTTGTAATGAAAAGGATTGCTCAAGGAGGGGTTAGATTAGCCATGATCTTGAACAAGGTTTTTGGTGGTTCTGAAGAAGGTTTTGCAGCATCAACTTAAATTTATGCAAAGAGGACCAGAAACATAGGATTGTTTAATCTCAAACAACCTTTGAATATGACTTGTAACTTTATTTTGGGAATGTTTGTTGTTAGTCACCATTCATGTGTACTTTGTAATTTGACCATTCATAAATGATTATGTTAACAACATCAACAACGATATCATTAATATTGGTCATACTTGACTTTGATACACCTACTACGCTCAGATTTACAGTTTAATCTTTGTACTTCAGTTTGACGCAATTTATAACGGGCTGATGGCATTAGTTCAGTTAATTAGAACTGTTAACTATTTTGATTAAAATATTAACTTCATATTAAATTTGATCCTTGTATTTAGAGAAATTTTGGAAGCATGGTAAGAAAAATTATTCATATAATGAAATACCATCCAACAAATTGCTCTACAAGCTAAGGAACATACAAAGTAATGGATGAAACTTCCAACCCTATTTATCCAGCATCCACCACTATCATACCATGAGCTAGAAACCTAGTTGTCCTGTCCTTTTTTGTAGTCTGCTGCGCCTTTGATACTTCAGAAATGGATCCACCCAGTTCTTGTCTTCCTCCACAGCTTGATTCCATCGTTCTTTGAACACCTTAAGTTCCCATGTCGACTGCCTTCGAATTTGCGACAATGATTTTGTTAGAATTCATTTGTGGAAAAATCTAAGCAAGACTCATGTCCCACAAGGCTATCTATTATGTCTCCTCTCTTTCGGGTGGAGTCCTAGAGATGTTGCTTAAGCACTACTGATAAGGAAACATTGGTGAACTGAAGAAATAATAATCTCACCTCAGTCCGTAGATCGAAACTTGAAGCCACGTGTCTCTGCATGTCAGCAGAAAAATTCGTTAAGAAACCGAATACATTGCAATCAATCTAGTGCAGCATGATAGCCTTGATGAATCAGGTCACTTATCATAGTTTAATTGATGAACAAATGATAAGCAGAACTTATGAGGAGGGAAGGAGTTAAAGCATAACCTTTACGGGTGTCCTCATTGTGGGATGCCCACTACCTCCCAAACTTTGTATACCCTTATGAACAATGTACTCTCTATCAACCACGCCCACCTTTGAACGATCGCCCTGAGTAATTACATAACGATTATAAATATTTTATTTCTAAGCTGTATGCAGAAATATATGTTTATTAGAAATGAAAGGGAAATGAACGCAGGTGAAAAAACAGCATCAAGCGAGTCATACCTGCGCACAATACCCGAGCTTCATATCTACTCCCCATCCACGTACAAGATCATTCTGGATGAAAAATAGAAAAAGGACAGAAAAGAAAAAGTCTAAATTAGAGAAAGAACAAGAATCAACAGCTTCATCGTTAAATTTCTACGTCGACGAGGACAGCATGCAAATTTACCTGTATGAGATGCCATGCACAATACCAGGCAGATCTAGAAAACACAGGAGTCATTCCCTCAACAAATCTACAAAAGTAACATGAATGACTAAAATTAGTATAGTGATCATTAATCGGATAACGAAACTAGAAATACTTCGAGAGTTTCAGTCCATTTCTCATCAGTCTAATCTACTGGATAGTCAAATAACTCTATCAGCTCGTAGTAGAGAATCTCATATGGGTGTATGCAATTTAAATTGCACTTCTGCGAATACTTTGATGAACAAAATTATTGTCATCAAGTTGCTTGAAACATTCTATCATGCATTCTAGCAATATGATAAATACTGACCCGGTGCATGGTGGCCCCTCGCTTGAATTTGAACACTTTGTTTTCCTCTGAGGTCATAGACTATCCTGATGATCAAATCTTTACATTTCAGTGTTATGCAAGCAATAATATGCAAGCCTTTTGTGAATAATCAGAGGCCATCCTGTTTACCTATGAACCTTTTCTTTCTCGCGCGTATAGTGATTCTATGGTGTATTTCTGTTGAATTTGGGTCTAAAGCTGGCTGAGAAATCTCTAAACCTTCAGACCTCACAATATCTAGGTACCTGGAAAAGGAAGATGATCCAATCAATCAAAATGTTCGAGTTTTACCAAAAGGAAAAAACTGCTACTGTCATTAAGCAACAAGCAAAAGTCCCGCAAAGCACAGATAGTGACCGAGTGAAAGAGAGAACTAATGTTGTCTCATTGAGAAACTGACAGAAGATTATATTATCAACGAGGAATACAAAATCATGCTAAGGCAAGAGAACATCAGATATTGCATGCACTAGAAATGTCATAAAGCCATTTACCTTATAGGGTCAAAATGTTCAACCCCCAAATCTTCATCCCAGAGAATATGTAGTCATAAACGGACACAATATCAGGATGTAGAAGCGCTTTGCAAACCACCTGAAAGAAGGAAGAGATCAAGAAGCTTATCCAATATTCAATTAAACGGAGAAAGTAAACATATGAATGCCATACTGAAGCAGCAAAACGGACAGACTAGTTTGGCAATTAATCAGGAAATTTCATCAAATAGAGAATTGATAGAATAATATTCTTCAAGCAGTCCAAAGTCCATAACCGTATTTTATAGTAGACCAAGCTCCAAGGGTTGGCACATACGAACATTAATCTATTTTTCATTATGTTATATTGACAGTAACACAAACTGTCGAACGACTCCTACTTAAAACCAATAATCATTATTCCCCATCTCATCAGAAACAGCTTCAATGGAGAACCTACAATAGGTGCAGTCCGTGTTTATTTACACTCAAATTTTGATATGACACATCCCCAACACATTTCGTAAGAGTCCTAGGACCAGTAGCGAGTCTTACCACTTTGTTTGGTTATGAGCTACCGTGTGAATGGCTTTCTCACCCCAACCAAGATCCCACCATCCATCCACGTTGCCATCATAATGAAACAAATAATGGAAAGTTCGCTGCAAGAAACTGAATTCAACAAAATTAGGAAAAGAATATGCAGTTTCAACAAATTTGAAAATCAACAGGACAAGACAGAATACCTTTTGCACGACATGGTCAACATTATCCTTTTGCTTGATACCAACTGGCATTGCCAGCAAGTTCTTGTTTGTTGAACCACTAGCCTGAAATGAGATGACCATCTAATTTTATATACGTTTGTATAGAATATCATCTTTATACAAGAATAACAAGAATCCAGCAGATAACAACAGTCATTGAACTGCAAAGCCTACCAAGTTCATCCGTTACTGTTACCATTTGAAGAGAAAAACAACAAAGAAAGTGGGCTGCATGCATAAATTCATGCTAGCATACAAAAAGATTAGAGACTCGCCTTTGCCTGCGAACTGCTTGACCATAGAGGCCTTAGTTCCAAATCTGAACGAGCTTGCATAATGCCACGAGGCAAACCTATAAATTTCCCATAATGCAATCGATGATCCTAGGCACAAACATACTTTTTAGTTTCCCATACCGGTTATCCTAGCCACAAAAATAATATGCAACACAATAGTCGAGGAAACAATTGAAGGAAAATAAATCCTAACAGCATACAATGCAAGCACTTAATCAACTCATTCTCAAACATATTCAGAAGAAAAACAAAATGCTTCAACTTGTACAAGCTCAAGCTTGGAAAGGAACTAAAATCTAACTTGGCATGGTATATGCAAGATTGCAAGTGAAAGAACGAGTTTACCTTTACAGTTCCGAAAGGGTGAAATTTGTTTTCCATCTGACAATAAGAGAAAAGCATTTAAAAGATATTAGAATATAGATATAGCAAGCCTCATAAGGTGCAATCATTTTTCAGACAGCTTATTCCAATAAACCATTGTGTCGATAACCTAGTGAACAAAAGGTAACAAAAGATCCACAATTGATAACCACAATGCCACAACAAATATAGAAAACCACAGAAATCTAGAGAAAAAAGAGTTGACAAACCTCTGTCTTAAGGTATTGATAATTTGTGGTTCTATACACAATGAACAACATAACTGTACAAATAATTCCCGTAAATCGAAGCTGATTCATTATAAATCTGCAGTTTACCTGCAAAAACATCATAGAATTAGAAACTTTAAAACTAAAATGCTACTGAAATTTCTATCTCACAAGGCCTTCAAGCTTGAAGCAAAAGAAAAAAAATACCCCCTCAAATAAAGAATTTATTTTCTTGACCAGCGCATTCCATGATTGAAATGTCTTCATACAATCAAAGATTTTCTATTACCCTCAAAACAAACTGCAAGGAAATTCAAGGTAAATGATGCATCGTATAAGCTACTAACAACAACAACAACAAAAAACCCTTTTTTTTCTTTTTAGCTTCAGCAACTGAGATAAGGAATTTGAAGTTGCACGAGGAGGATAAAATAAATATTTAAGCTTGAAACAAAAGACGTTGATTAAATTAGTTGAAGCTTGTGCATGAGCATGTGCCGTCTCAAAGTGTTTTTCACATTGCCATTCTAAAATTAGAAATTTAGACCGACACCCAAAAATCTAGAATAGAAACAGAACAGAATACAACAAAGAGGAAAACAAACAAGTTTGAAATCAAACAAAGAGTTCGATTGTGTATTTGTTAGATCTAAGGCTGTGGGTATTACTGTTTTGAACTCCTCGTCCAGATTTAAAAGCAAAAACGAAACTATCAAGAGGAAAAACAACAGTTTTAACAGAAAAGGTTCCATTTTTTTTTATTGAGAAACAAAAGAGTAAAACGAGAAAACCCAAAACAAAAAGGAAGCTAAGATGATATCCTACAAGAAGAGAAACAGAAAGACTGAACTATTACCGGATCTTGATGCACCGACCATTAGAAAAATCATAAATTGAATATGAAAAAATGATTGATCAAAGCTGTAGCTGTGAAAAAGAGTACCCAAAAAAACTTGGGATAAGCAAGTTGAATGAAGCGGCGAAACACAGAGGAAGCAACGTCACAGTTTGAATGGATAGCATTCGAATGGACAAAAAAGAAGAGGTTTTTGGTGAACCGGTACGATAGCTGCTTCCTCTCCTGTAAATTTATAAGCCAAAAAACAAGAGGAAAAGGAATTTTTTTAAAAATTATTTTTGTAATTTTCATGGAATGACAACAGCTGCAATAGAAAAAAAAAACATTGGTGGCGTATGAATATCTCACTTGACTATCACTCCATCTCACATGGATTTTTCATTTATTAAAAAAAATGATAAATTGTGTAGATATTGTTAACTAACATGTTTTAGATATTTTTCTCCAAAATATCATATTGAATGAAAAATTTACCAAATTAATTACTAATTATACTTAATTAGGGGAATAATATGAGAAGAATATTAGGGTAATAATGATATAGTAAATTTATTCAGAGTATTAGATCAATAAAATATAATTTAATGTAAAGTCATACAATTTTATTGATCTATTTACTAATACCCTTAATAAATTTAAATAAATTTACTATACTAAATTAGATTTTTTTATTATAAAATAAATCTGTAATTTTAAATTAACACACAACAACTTAAATAAAATCATATTATCGTAAATTCTTTAAACTATATTTTTTCATTCACAATATTAAAATTTAAATTTTAAGTTTAATAATTTAAATTGATTATTATAGAATCTATTATACTATGATTTCAAATTTTAATTTATAGAATAATGCAATAGTGTATATATGTGTATATGAAACCAAAGATATATTAATCAATAGGGTAAACTACTGGAGACCATTTAATTATGGCCCATTTTCGCTTTGACCATTATTTTTAAATTTTTGTTAACCGAGTTACCTAATTATTTAAATGCATTCAATCAAACCATGTGTCGTTAAGAAACTAACGGCGCGTCTGACGTGTACTTTTCATGAATTTCTTTATTCCATATTGGATATGATAATGCCACCTCACAATGCCACGTTAAAAAAACTTTAACCAAAGTCTCTTATTTAAAATCTAAAGAACCCTAACTTCATATTATTTCATTTTCTCCTTTCTAAAACATAAATTGCCGAGAAAAGAAGAAGAAGAATGAAAAAGCTCATTAAAAAATATGGATGCAAAAAACACGAATCAGGTTTTCTTCTGTGGTGCCCGTTTAACAATAACCACTAGCAGGACTGACGAAAATCTGGGTAGGAGATTTTGGGGTTGTGAAAATTATGGAAAAAGAACTAGGGTTTGCAAGTTCTTTTGTTGGTATAGTCCACCAATGAGTTACTGGTTGAACGTTATTATTGTTAATCTTCTAAGAAAGATTGGAGTCATAGAACAAGAAAGGAAGAAACAATTTTTTTTTTGGATTTTAACTTCTTTTTTCTGTTCATTGTTGGGATGATAATGGGAATTATCATCTCTTAACTTAGTAAAGAGAATCGGTGACTAAAGCTCTAAGATGTTTGTGTCTAGATATTGTGTAATGTTGAAAATCAAGATTTAAACGGTATTAAATTACAGAATGTAATGTGTTTAGGATGTTGTGTAATGTTGAAGTATCTTATTAATGTAATGTTACAATTGTAGCCAATTAAGAATGTTATAGTTTAGGAATTATGATGTTTTAATGTTGTAATTGTTGAAAGATATTTTTGTGAGATAAAATGTGTAAAGATATTTTCATACATAATATATTATTGCATTCATTTCATACATAAAGTGTTATGAACTACACAAAATAAACCAACCTAATAAGGTTAATAAAAAGTTGTGATGTTTATAATCATAAACTTGGTCAAACAAAAGTTACTAGTGCAACACAGTTGGCCAACCATCTAAAGTTATGAACTACATAAAATAAACAAACAATTTATGATGCAAATAGAATCAAACATCATCCATATGCATCATTAGAGATGAATGACTGTCACAATTAGGGGTAGGCATCCATCTAACGGTATGAACATTTGAATTTGGTTTGGTATTTGAGCTTGTTGAAACTCTGATCGAGAGAAGTAGCTTGTCTTAAAGGTACATTAGAGGTGGACATTCATCTAATAATATGACCCCGAGAAGGTGGTTGTTGTTGATGCAGTCGAGACTTGTTACAATTCTTCTAAACTACAATAAGAAACAACAAGGATAAACTACTATGAAAAAAATTAAATCGCGACAAAAATGTATCTAGAACATACAGATAATTTTACTCTGGTAGTTCTTCCTGTAGCAGATGTAGATGTTTGTTGAATGAGTCTAATATTGCCACTAACTTTGCCCTTACATGCTCTGACATTATGTACAAGCCCTCCACACTTTCTACAGAAAAGTTTAACTCTCTTTTTTGTCACCTTACCAAATTGAGATGGCACTTCATCAGTCTCTCTCATCCTTTTCTTGTGTGGTATTCCTAGTGGCCTTCTCAATTGAGGTGGAAAGATAGGCTCCATATTTTCAATAGGAGTCCATTGATTCTCACCTCTTACTGAGCTGATCAAATTAGAGTAGGTGAGCAATTGAGTTTTGATTGAGTAGCATTTATCAACATAGGTTTCTACCTTTTTTTTATTCAGTTAGATAACAGAAATGGCATGGACACAAGGTATGCTTGTATAAAACATTAATCAATAATAATGAAAATATTAAAAAAATAGACCCACTGAATTAAATCAAATATTAAAAATTAAACATGTTAATTCCCATTTTCTACAAGAGTAAGTCTTAGTTTCCATATTTACACAATGTTGATTTGAAGGACCATAAGAAACTTGATATGTTGGTCCACCGGCATGAATGGGCCAACATTTACAAATAAACAAATACCAATTCGATTAACACTTAAAAATAAGTAACCAATATCGATTAACACTTAAAATAAAATAATAATACTTATTTGCCTATGATATTACATGGTCTAGCTTCTTTTGAATTTTAGGACATAAAGACCCTCAATATTTTTTAACTTGAGCCCTCCTTCTTGCGAGCCTTTGCACCAACCTCAATCTAATTGATTCCACCAATGTAATGATTGGTTTGTTCTAGCTTCAAGTATCAACTGACCATAAAAAAGTTATTAGCTTTAATTAAATAAAATGAATATTTATAAATAAAAAAATGTAGATTCACCTCATTGAAACATTCACAAAGATTATTGAGTATGTATGATTTGACTATACAAGTGAAGTGTGATTTTGACCACTGTCTAGGGTCTTTTTCTGATAGCAACTTGTGTGCTGACCCTGATGAAATCTGTATGAAAAGTTGTATAAAATTACAAAACCAATCTATCATGATACATGTAAAACTATATATGTATACCATAATTAAAATACCTTCATTTATTCCATGGAAGATTGGAACTTCCTGACATATGTTGACCTAGCAACTTTCCAAAGTTAGTCCTTTAATGCTTTCTCCTTGTGTTATCCATTAGACTTAAAGTTCATGTATAAGTGCCTGACACATGTCCTATGTTATGCATTAGAGTACACTTCTGCCACAGCTTCCAGCAGTCCCTATACACACAGACAATTTAAAAAATAAGAAAACCAAAATAAATTAAATGAACTGAACTGAACTGAAATTTAAAAAATATGGATACCTTTTGTCTATCAGTCATGAATGTCAAAATGTGAGAATTGTGTAACTCTAAATCATCCCTCAATATTTCTAGAAACCAACACCAATATGATTGATTCTAACTCTCTACAACAATAAATGCTAATGGATAAATAAAATCATTTGTATCTATACCAACATCAGTTAGAAGACAACCCCCAGAATATTCATTTAAGTGACACCCATCAAGACTTAAAATGAGCCTACACTCTTTTTTGAAACCATCCTTCATTGCTTGCATACAAACATAAAGCCTCTTGAACAATTTGTTATCCAAGTGACAAATTATGGTTATCCCTGAATTTGAGTGTCTAACCTTACCTAAGTATCATATAACCTATTGTATTATTTTTGTTGTTGTTACCATGTAGCTTTGTAAGGGCCAACAGCTTGGCTCTATAACACTTAGATGAAGGGACCACAATGTTATAGTCATTACACACATCTTGCTTAAGGGAGTTAACAAAACAGTTGGGATCAACATGAAATGCATCTAGGTACTGATTTGCCAACCACTGAGTAGTAACATTTTGATTTTTAAAATCCTTAAGACATGTATGTTCATTTTTTTATAGATTTAATTTTCCAACTTCCAACATTAGGATTTTTTTTTTTGGATAAATTGGAGATTCCCATAAAATCAAAGAACACATTTCTTTACAAATTATTTGGATTCTTTTGTTGTCATTTCTTTTAAATTTAACATCGTGCCTATTTATAACATCATATTGTCTAACTGTCTCTCAATATTTTTTGTCAGCAAACACTAATCTTACCTTTAATATAGGATTTGAAATGTCTGTGACACTATTAAATTCATGGTTTCTTTTCCTCTTAGGTAGACCATCAAAATCTGACTCATCAACACTGTATAATGAGTCTGAATATAAACTTTCAGAGTCACTTTCAACCCTTATTTGATCACTTTCCAACCCAACATTAACATCACAACCCAACCCAACATTTACATCACAATCCTTATTTTCTGAATTTACCAAATCATTTTTACTATCAGAAAAACTCATTATTACTTGACTCTGAGGCTTCAAGCTCAAATTCTTTCGACTCCGACTCTATCCTAAATATACTTCAACAAAATTTTCATCATTAACTTCAAGGTCATTATGTTCATTCTGAAATTGGTTTGATCTATTTACAACTTCTTCCAAATACAAGTGATCATTACTAGGTAAATTCTTAACCATTTCTAAGATATCATTATCATTTCCCAGTTGTTTAACTTCTAATGGCTCATTTGAAACTTCCCAATATACCCCACTAGCATAATTAATTCTTAATTTATCAATCATATCACCTCAAACATGCTTATTTCATCAACATCATAGTTGTCAAAATAGTCCACAAATGTACCAGAGTATTTCATATTTGATTTCTTAACAAAGAAATCACCATGGTGTATAGCAATTGTAAATTTTCATGAGTTCATATTTGTTAATAAAATTAAATAAGTTATTATTATGTTCATTTGTCACAAGATAATATAATTACTAAACAAATTATAATACAATAACCATAACATGTAACTAAGTAAACATGTGGACCCAAACTTAAAAATATGAACATGTCGAGGGCATAAGCATGTGAAAGACCACATATTTCAAAAATAATATGTGGAGGTCAGTCAGAACATGTGGAGGCCACAAGCATTGACGATTCTTGCTACCCATTTTGGTATGAAAGACCAAGAGAACACGAACGTAGAAAGCACTCCAATTAAGGGAAAAAGTTAGTGTTTACCCTAAATCTCTCAAATGTCTCTCAAGCTCTAATCATCTTTTGGTTTATCCTAAACCTAAGAGATGAGTTTAGAGAAAAGGTTAGTGTTTACCCTCATTTTTCTACTGGGTTTGTGTATTTTTTTCCAGTAAACCATTATTTTTTTAATTAATGCTTTATAACATTTCTGAGTTGGCTTAAATAATATATATAAAAACCTTACGTATATCTCACCGTTACTAGATAACAACCAGGTCAGATCCGTCGTTAGTTTTTTAACGGCGAATGGCTTGATTGAATGCATTTAAATAGTTGGGTGACCTGATTGATAAAATTTAAAAATGATGGTCAAAATAAAAAGAGGCCATAGTTAAGTGGTCTCCTATATAGTTTACCCTAACCAATATTGTAGCAAATTTGTTGTTTGTGGAAACTAATGGCATTAAAAGATATTTTTTTATTTTTTTAAATAATTTTTACTTTTAAATTTTTAAAAATTAAAAACATGTTTGGTTAATATAAATGAAAATTTAAATTCAAAAGTAAAATGGTACTAAAAATGTATTTGGTGTCTGGTTTTTTAAAATATAAATGAATAGATAGTTATTAAATAATTAAATTAAACTATAATTATTTAAAAATTTCATTACATAAACTTAACACGTGAGTTATGAAAATATAAAACAATAAAGTTGATAATAAATTTCATAACATAAAATTTATTTTAGTTTATAGTAAGAATATAATGTTATTGCATATTGAACATCAATTAAATTTAAAAAATAAACAAAAATATTCTATTATTTTTCATCATTGTCACAAAAATGCATAAATTGCCTCTGTTTTCATCATTGAAATTGGATCCTGTTATTTTTCATGATTGCAATGTGTGTCCTAAAGCTAAACAGACTATATTACTATTTCCTTATAGCTAAGACTATTGAGCCTTTTCATCTTTTTCACATTGACCTTTGGGGACCATATGGCATTTCTACCCATAGTGGTCATTTCTTTTTGACTATTGTTGATGATCACTCTCGCGTGACTTGGATTTACTTGCTCAAGTTAAAATCTGATGCCATCTTGCATCTCAAATCTTTTTTTTTACCTATGTTAATACTCATTTTTCTTCTTTTGTTCACACCATCTGTAGTGATAATGGCTCTGAGTTTTTTAGCTCAGAGGGTCCAGCCTTGTTTGATTCCTTAGGTATAGTACACCAAACTTCATGTGTTAGGACTCCTCAACACATTAGAGTAGCCGAAAGAAAATATAGGCATCTTCTTGAGGTTGCTAAAGCCCTTAAATTTCAATCTTCTTTTCTAATTAAGTTTTGGGGGGAGTGCATTAGAACTGCTTGTCACATGATTAATAGGCTTCCTTCTTCGGTCCTGGATTAGAAATCTCCTTTTGAGCTTTTATTTCACGAAGTGCCTGATTTGTCTTACTTTAGAATTTTTGGGCGTCTTTGTTATGCAACAATTCCAAAATACATTGACAACCTTCTGTTTTCTTGGGTTATTCCCCCACTCAGAAAGGATATGGCTTGTTTGATCTTTGATAAGAAGTGTTTTTGTTAATAGAGATGTTAGGTTCCTTGAGACTGTTTTTCTCTTTGCCTTTCCTACGACTAATCCTTCTTTTTTCCCTTCTACTTCTTTTGTGCCTGATTCTGATTTTTTAACACTTTCTTCCCCTCCTCCTCATATGGCTTCAGATTCTGCTTTAAATTCAAATTCAGTACCAGCAAGTATGTCTAGTCATTTTAATTATGGTTCATCATCTTCTCATCATAATATTTTAGGGTCTTTTTCTCCTATTATTGATCATTTTGTTTCTTCTTCAGCTAAGTCTGGTACGCTTGTTTCTCCTGTGCCATATGCCCAGATCCAATCGTTACTAGAAAATAATCTCTTATTTCAAGGCATCCAATATGGTCGAAGGATTTTGTTTGTACTTACCAATCTTCTCCTTCTTTTTCAATTTTTTCTTATGATCATTTGCCTCTTTCTACTCAAGTTTATCTTTCTTCTACATCTTCAATTCTTGAGCCTCGAACTTGCTCTGAGGCTATTCAAGATCCTGCATGGGTTCAAGCAATGCAGGAGAAAATTCAAGCGTTGGAAGCTAACAAAACTTGGTCAGTGATTTGTCTTCCTGCTGGGAAAGTGCCCATTGACTGCAAGTGGGTGTATAAAGTGAAATACTAAGCTTATGGGCAAGTTGAGTGATATAAAGCTCGGTTGGTAGCTAAGGGTTATAATCAGAGCAGTATGGTATTGATTATTTGGATACGTTTTCTCCGGTAGCTAAGATGGTCACAGTACACACTACGCTTGCTCTTGCCTCTCATCACAATTGGTCTGTTCAACAAATGGATGTTCACAATGCTTTCTTACAAGGGAATCTTGATGAAGAAGTTTGTATGGATATTCTTGAAGGCTTTTGCAGCCAGGAGGAGAGGATGGTGTGCAGGTTGGAAAAATCGCTGCATGGGCCTAAGCAAGCCTCGAGACAGTGGAACTTAAGGCTGACAGAGGCTTTGTTGGTAGCTGGTTATGTTCAAAGTAAGTTGTATTCTCTATTCACAAGGAAAGAAGGAGATAGTATTGTAATTTTGCTAGTTTATGTGGATGACCTATTAATAACAGGGAATGATGATAACATGATCAAGGACTTAAAAGGTTTTTTAAAGCAAAAATTTTATAATGAAGGATTTGGGTTACTTAAAGTTATTTTTTAGGAATTGAGGTTTTTAGATCCAAGGAAGGGGTACTTTTGAATCTGTTACAGTAGGAGGAGAAGAGCATGGAAATGACGAAGGAATTGAGGGAAGAGGAGGTCAAGGGTTAGGGTTTGATGAGGGAGAATTAGGGATCGAGGAAAGAGGGATTTGAAATTGGGATTTAGGGATTAAAGTAAAAGAAGAGGGAATGGTATATTTACCTTCTGATGTGGAGCAGATTAAACGTTGAAGTCAAGAAGGAATGGGACGTCCGAGTTGCAGTCCAGCAAGAGAGGAATGAGCCCAAGTTTGGTGGCCCAGGACCTGAGGAGAGAAGAGAATATGAGTTAGTTATAGTTGTTATAGAGTACTGACAGCTGGCACATTTTAAATTACAATTATAGCCCTGTAACTAAATAAAACAATGGCTAAGAAGAATTGATTTCTCAAGTAATGAATGAAGTATCTCCTTTCTGTAATCTCTCAATTCTAATTTCTCCTTCTTTTATCCTTTCTATTCCTCTAAAACTATAACAATTGGTAATCAGAGCTACGATTCTGGCAAAAAAAATTATTTTTGAGGGCATGCCAAAGAAGAACCAATCGATGGCAGAATCATATTTAGCTGGGATTCAGAAACAGATTGCAGACCTTGCTGCTTTGGTGAAACAAGGTCAAAATGAGACTAATCCACCTAAATGGTGGAAGAATCAGGAAAACAGGATCACTGCATTAGAGGCAAGGATGGCCACGAATCACGGTTATGTGGAAGATATCCTGAAGATCTTAACTGGCAGAAATGGTGAATAAGAGCAATCTGCAGGGGATCAGGTATACACTCCTAATAGTTCTAAAGATGGGGAGAAAAATCATGTTTTGGTGACTGTAGTTAAGATAAATCCAGATTCTCTTATAAAACTGATGAACCTGGGATTTTGAGGGACAAACCTGATGCTTGTTTATCCCCTAAGAACAATCCTAGACCTGAGAATCAAATGGGTGAAAACAGTAATAATAGACCTGTTATGCTGGGATTGGAAACTGAAAATAGGGGAGCAGGGGGTTCATTTAACAGTTCAGGGACTATGTGGCATAGACCCAAAATAGAGTTGGCATTTTTTTGAGGGGGTTAATCCTAGGGGGTGGCTGCAGAAGTGTCTCAAGTATTTTTCTTTATGCAATGTTTCTGTAGATCAAAGGGTAGAAGTGGCTACTATGTATCTTACAGGAAAGCAAATTTGGTTTGATGGCTATATTATACAAGCATCATGTACTTGGCATGAGTTTGAAGCTGATTTGTGCCATAGATTCAGTGATAGGTCTTTTTCAGACATTGTGGAGGAATTTACTAAGCTTACTCAGAAGGGATCTGTTGAAGACTATCAAGAAAGGTTTGAGGAGTTACAACCACACATGTTATTACAAAATCCTCTTGAGTGAGGATTTTTTGTGTCACTTTTTATAAGTGGGCTTAGAGATGACATCAAACATAGAGTAAAAGCTTTAGATCCTAAAAATTTATCTGAGGCATGCAAGCAAGCTAAGCTCTATGAGTTGTCTGTGGAGTCTGAAAGTAAAAGGTTGAGACTTTCCTTTAAAAGCCCACCCTACCCAAACCCCATTCATACTTCCAAGCCAAATTCAGTTCCACTGCCTATTAAATCCTCCCCAAATTCCAATACTAAACAGACTCTCATTGAGTACAGAAGACAAAACAACCTTTGTTTTAAGTATGGAGATAAATTTCAGCTAGGCTATCAATGTAAAACAAGAAACCTCAATATGATGATTGAAGAGGACAATCTTATTCCTACAGAATCAATCCTATTGATTCAGAGCAGCAGTTATTAC
>NW_024061898.1:0-71263 GCF_006381635.1 Hibiscus syriacus
TCTTAAGGCTGTGTGATATGTCCAAGAGCTCTCCAACCGGGCAGTTGGAAACATCTTCAAAAGCTAGCAGTGAAACGGTCCTCTCCAACTCTTCTAAAAGGCTTTGCTGCAGAAGAAAAAATGTTCACATTAGACCAAGTATTAGCAAAATAGGCATGCATAAGGAAAGTTCTCAAGCACTGATGAAGCATAGTTACGTTTTCTTCTCCCCTAGGTGCAAGCTCCTCCTGAGCAAATTCCAAGGCTTCTTCTATTTTTCCCTTCCGAATCAATTCTATCAATCTCTGCTGTTAAGAGATGGAAAAAGAGTTGCGGGTTTGTATCCAATATCTGCAAAGAAATGAATTTCGAGTGATGATAGATTCGAAAAATAGTATGCACACTATTTTTCTTATACAGAAAGTATCAGAATAATATTCATATCTGAAACGAATCCTCTATCCCTATGAAGGATCACCCAAAATTGCTTAAAACCACTATCAAATACGGGATTAGTCATTTCAAATCAAAATAGTAGAGATGGACAATTAAGATAAACAGCTCCATTTAGAAGTACAACAAGATCCTAATAATGGATTTCATGATAATTGATCTAGGTATGGCTAAAACAAGATATCATGGAAATAAGATTATCTAGCTCATTCTTAATAGTACACATTATTACTTCTTCCATTCCACCTATAAGAGCAATTTAGATTTTCATAGACTAGTGGAAGGAAAGAATTATAAATATCAACGCATTAATGATATAAAATAGATCCCGTGTTCATTTGAGAATGTAAATGAATAGTTTAACATCATCACATTCAGGATTCAAATCGTTAACTTTTTCAATAGCATCCTCAACGTTTCCACATTGTACAGCCTTTTTAACAACCATGCCATCGGAGATTGTAGCAAGATCAATATCTGCTGTTCCTCAATAAGGAAAAAAAAATTATTTTTAAGTACAAATAATATAGAACACAAAAAGTGTAAGCATTGGTTTTCTTCGTAGGATACGCTCTGTTCCAGATTCCACCCGGAATTTTTCGGCGGCTTCAACATAACCAGTTGTGATTTTGCTCTATTATATCCCACTTGAAGATTTGATTGGAACAATCATGTCTTCACACTATTCTTTTTACCTTGTACCATCATGTTGCTTACGTTTCTGACAGGCCACAAGAGAATCGACACCAAGTAAATTTATCGGTATTGATCGCATTCGTCATGAAATCTGTTATGTTGTCTTTGATATGGATTTTCTGCATATCTACTGTCCCTTCTTCCACCTTTTCACGAATGAAATTGTACTGAACTCGTATGTGCTTTGTCCTTGAATGAAATGTTGGATTCTTTGCTAGATGCAAGGCGCTTTGACTGTCACAAAACAGAGAGACATACTCTTGATTGTGCCCAAGCTCCTCCAATAGCATCTTCAACCAAATTGCTTCTTTACTGGCTTGTGTAACTGCTACATATTCTGCTTCTGTTATGGATGTAGCCACAACTGACTGCAATTTTGAAACCCAACTTACAACTCCACCAGTAATTTTGAACACATATTCTCTCTTGATAAAAAAGAGAAAACCAACTCTAAAAACTCTCTCTAAATTCTCTAGTATTGGAAGAAAACTAGAATGCTTTGGGATGGTTTTGAAGCTAAATGAACTAGGGTATTTATAGTTAAGGAATAATTTGTAAATACCCTAAATTACAATGACTAAATGTAATTTCACCATTGCCCAAAAAATCAACAAAACTTTCGGAGCATTTAATGCATCACCGAAAGTGGTATTGTCTTTTAACATAACCCTCAGTAATAAGGAAATTCATCACCAATCTATTCATGTCTTCTTTCCTGATCTTAACATCATTCAGTCTATTCTCCCACTCTTATCTTGTAATCACTTTCTTCGAGGTAGCCTACCGGTGAAAACAATGAAAATTTAAAACATGAATAACAATAACAAACTAAAGTAAAATTTCTCTTTATCAAGGTTAAAGATTTCATTGCTTCACCGATGTCTGAATGCATAATCTAATGAAGAGAATCTTCGCTTGTTGGCATCACTTAACTTGGAAAAAACTTTTGAGCTATAAATTACAACTTCAAATTCTTATCAGTGAAACAATTTGGAAACATAAATGTTTTCCCAGTCCCATAAACTACTACTTCAAAGCCTTCAAGCAAGATTCCAATTAAAATCTATGATGTCTTTCATTCAAACTTCAGCACATATTACAATTGATAATTTAAAACAAGGAAATCTAGAATAACTAAAGTTGAATTTTTTTTATCAAGATTGAAAATTACATTGATCAAACAATATCAAAATGTAACTTTCAAATCTAATACAGAAAATCTCTGCATATTGGTATGGATAGCTGCAAATTACAACTTCAAGTTCTTAAACAAAGTAAACGATCAAATTATCCATGATTATCAAATAAAAAAATAATCATAATAATAAAAGAGAAATACCATTCTTTCTTCGATTTCAGCTAGTCGACGAATCACAATCCAGAACAGTGACATCAGTGCTCTATCTTCACTCCCATTTGATTTTTCCAAACCTTAGAAAATACCCAAAAGTTCCACATTTAGTTAACAAAACAAACCCCTAAGCTTGCATAAATTAGGAAAAGAAAATACCTTGGAGAGATAGATTCAGAAATAACTTAGAATTTCAAGGATTATATATTTATATGAAAACAAATGTTGATAATAAATTATAAAGAAAAGGGTTGTTTGAGTTTGGGAAGAATTCTATTGCTACAATCCTTTGTTTTCTTGTTGATTGCAGCGTCGGTTTATCATTGCTTTGGGTTGTTGATCGGATTTGGGTTTGTGAAGACAAATTATTTATTGGGCTACGGTGGCTCTGTTGGGGTTGGCTCTAGTCTCTGGCTCAGTTTAAATTTTTTATATAACTTGTTAAAATTCTACATCTCTGAGATCAGCAAAATCTCATACCTTTATTTGAATACGAGGAGGACAGGCAAGGATAGCTCAAACAAATGAAGTGGTGGCGGCAAAAATTGTGATCACGAGGTAAGCTTTCTGCTAGAAATGGATGATCAAAAGTTTCATCCTACTCTGTTGGGCCTAATAGGCTGAAGGCTAGCTACATGAGTGTTGAAAAGTCAATGAAAGGAAAATGGTGGCTAACAAAATTGTTAAAAAGTCATGGAAAGGAAAATGGTGGCCAACAAAGGTTGATAATTCAACCAATTTTTTGGTTGCTTTCGGCGGTGCTTTAAATGCACCGAAATATTGGAAATTAAATAGCATATTTTGTTGACATTTGGTAAAGGGATAATTACCATACTGGTTTATATATTTTAGGGTATTTACAAGATTAATCCCTAAGCTTCAACTATAAATACCCTAGCTCATTTAGTTTAAAATCATCCCAAAATCAATTTTCTTTCTTCCAATACTAGAGAGCTTTCTTGTGAGTAGTGAGTGTTTTGTAAACATCTATAAATTTTCTCTCTTATTAAAAGATCTGCAGCAGTCTGAAGACGTAAGCAAAATTGGCTGAACTCCGTTATCAATTTCGGATATTATTTTTCCGCTTTTATTTCGCATTCTTACTAATCTGGTTATAGGAAAATTACTCGTACTCGATTTATTTCCCAACAACTGGTAATCAGAGCTTTTGGTTGTGAATTTTGTCAATTTTTGTGAGGTTACTATTCATTACTATTCACGTGAATAGTGAAATTTGTGAATAGTGAAATTTTGTCGGCGATACGAATTTGTCGACGGAGGTGTTCTAATACGGGTGGTTCGCAAGAATTGTCAGAAATAATCCAAACAAAGCCAGATTCGAGTGGGAGCGATGACTGCAGACGAAGGGAAGGTAAAAATTAAGAAGTTCGATGGTGCGAACTTTGGATTTTGGAAGATGCAGATTGAAGATTTTCTGTACCAGAAAAATCTATATCAACCTCTCTCAGGAAAGAAACCAGAGGGCATGAAGAATGAAGACTGGGCTATTCTCGACAGACAAGCCCTCAGAGTTATCCGACTAACGTTGTCTCGAAATGTTGCTTTCAACATAGCAAGGGAAAAGACCACGGCGGGTCTTATGGCGGCTCTCTAGTATGTATGAGAAGTCATCGGCCTCAAACAAAGTGCACTTGATGAGGCGATTATTCAAATTGCGGATGACGGAAGGGGCATCGATGGCACAACTCCTAAATGAACTCAACACAATCACAACCCAGTTGAGTTCAGTGGAAATTGAATTCGATGATGAAGTTCGAGCTTTAATTCTCTTATCATCTCTAACATACAGTTGGAATGCTACTGTTACAGCAGTCATCAGCTCGTCGGGAAACAACAAATTAAAATTCGACGATGTTCGGGATCTGGTATTAAGCGAAGAAATTCGACGTAGAGAATCGGGTGAAGCATCAACCTCCTCAGCCTTGCACACGGAGTCTAGAGGGAGAACTTCAGAAAGAAATTCAAATCGTGGCAGATCGAAATCCAGAAGGGGCAAATCAAGAACAGAAAAGAAAGATTTTACCTGTTATAATTGTGGCAAGAAGGGTCACTTTAAATGAGATTGCCGAGCACTGAAGAAAGATACAGGTGCACAGGAATCTGCCAACATGACAGAGGAGACACGTGATGCCATGATTCTAAGCGTCAATACTCTGATTGAATCATGGATCTTGGATTTAGGGGCATCTTTCCACTCCACCCCATGCCGAGAAATCATGAAGAACTATGTCAATGGTGATTTTGAGAAGGTTCATCTAGCTGATGATGAAACCTTGAAGATCGTCGGAAAAGGAGATATTCGATTAAAGTTCCTAAACCAGACCACCTGGACACTGAAAGGAGTGAGACATATTCCTGGCCTCAAAAGAAATTTGATTTCTGTAGGACAACTTGATGGAGAAGGATATAGCACAACCTTTTCAGGTTGTGAATGGAAGATTACCAAAGGAGCACTCGTCATAGCTCGTGGTAAGAAGACTGGTACTCTCTATGAAACCTCAAATTTAGTGAATATCATTGCAGTAACAGATGCTGATGGAAAATCAAACCTATGACACCAAAGGCTTGGCCATATGAGTGAGAAATGGATGAATATACTTTTATCAAAAGGGAAGCTGTCGGATCTAAACAGTGTAGATGTCGGACTATGCGAGGATTGCATCTTTGGAAAACAAAAGAAAGTCAGCTTTGCAAAGATTGGTAAGCCACCCAAGGATGAAAAGTTAGAGTTGGTTCATATTGATGTATGGGGACCATCTCTTGCAGGCTCATTATATTATGTCACCTTCATCGATGATTCTACAAGGAAGGTGTGGGTTTATTTTCTGAAGAAGAAATCAGAAGTCTTTGATAACTTCATAAAATGGAAGGCCATGGTGGAAAATGAGATTGGTCTGAAAATCAAGTGGTTGAGGTCTGACAATAGAGGAGAGTACAGAAATCGTAGATTCAGAGATTTCTGTGCAAACAATGGGATCAAGATGGAGACAACAGTTCCCATGACACCGCAGCATAATGACGTAGCATACCGCATGAACAGAACTCTGAATGAACATGCCAGAAGCATGAGGATACATGCCGGATTACCCAAATTTCTATGGTCTGAAGCTATCAACACTGCAGCTTACCTGATCAACCGTGGGCCCTCAGTTCCTTTGGATGGTAGAATACCAGAGGAAGTTTGGAGCAAGAAATAAATAAACATTTCACACTTAAGAGTGTTTGGTTGTATTTCTTATGTACACATAGATTCTGCTGAAAGAAGTAAACTTGATGTCAAGTCCAACAAATATGTATTTGTTGGTTATGGTGGTGATGAGTTCGGTTACCGATTTTGGGACTATGAAAATTGAAAGATCATCAGAAGCAGAGATGTTATTTTCATTGAGAAAGTGATGTACAAAGACAGGAAAACCATAGAATCAAGTAGCTCCAATACCGAAGCTGAAACAAAGGAATTTGCTGAGTTCGAGGAGATTTCTAGAAATGATGTTCAAATCAGTCCTGAAGCAGTTCAAGAAGAACCAGGCACACCAGAACTGAGACGTTCCTCCAGAATTCCTAAACCAACCCAGCGTTATTCGCATTCTTTGCACTATTTATTGCTGACTGACAATGGTGAACCAGAGTGCTATGATGAAGCAATGCAGGTGGAGGATTCTGTTAAGTGGGAGGATTCAGTTAAGTGAGAGTCTTCAGTTAAGTGAGAGTCTTCCATGAAATATGAGATGGACTCGCTTATTTCAAATCAGACGTGGGAATTAGATGAATTACCACCAGGCAATAAAGCACTTCATAAAAAATGGATTTATAGGATCAAAGAAGAGCACGATGGGAGTAAACGCTATAAAGTAAGATTGATTGTCAAAGGCTTTCAGCAAAAAGAATGTATTGACTATAATGAAATTTTCTCTCCAGCCGTGAAGCTATCTATAATTAGACTAGTGTTGAAAATTGTAGCTGCAGAGAATTTACATCTTGAGCAGTTAGATGTGAAGACAGCTTTCCTTCATGGTGATTTGGAGAAAGAAATCTATATGAGGCAGCCAGAAGGCTTCATAGAGGCAGGTAAGAAAAACCTGGTATGCAGGTTGAAGAAGAGCTTGTATGGTTTAAAATAAGCTCCTAGACAGTGGTACAAGAAGTTCGATAGCTTCATGAGTAGTAGTGGTTTTATCAGATGCCAAGCAGATCATTGTTTCTACATCAAGAGGTTCGACAACAGCTTCATTATTTTATTGTTGTATGTTGATGACATGCTCGTTGCAGGCTCAGACATGCAAGAGATTATAAACTTGAAGCAAAAATTGTCGAAACAGTTTGCTATGAAGGATCTGGGTGCTGCAAAGTAGATTCTTGGGATGAGGATTAAGAGAGACACAAAGTCGGGGACTTTGATGTTATCACAGGCTGAATACATCAACAAAGTACTCTCCAGGTTCAACATGCAAGATGCTAAACCAGTAAGTACACCTTTAGGTGTTCATTTTAGACTCTCCAAAAAACAGTCACCAAAGACGGAGGAAGAACGTGCACAAATGGTGAATGTGCCGTATGCCTCAGCAATTGGAAGTTTGATGTATGTCATGGTTTGTACCAGACCAGATATTGCTCATGCAGTGGGAGCTATTAACAGGTACATGAATAATCCGAGCAAGGTACACTGTGAAGCAGTCAAATGGATCCTCAGATATCTGTGAGGTTGTAACACCCCAACCCGTACCCGACCTGGATACGAGTCCGAGATGTCACATTGACATTTTCAAAACCTTTATTCTTGTAAAATAACTGAACATTTGAATTTATATTAAGAAAATACAATCATATATTATTCAATTGTGTTTGGTATAAAATTTTGAGATAAAAACGTGTTTATGAACAGTGAAATACGGTATGAACAGTGCTACAGTGCTACAGTGATTTTCATAAATTGTACATAACACTCGTAAAAATTTAACCGTTCATTTCTTTGCATTTATACTTATATAAATATGTTTAAAATATTACAAAACTCGATCAGAGCATAAATACTTAATTTACCTACTTTATTTACATGCCAACCTATTTATCACATAATAATACATACTGTGTAATTTACTTCTGATCTGATCTTTGAGCAGAGATATGTTGTTACTTTGAACTTAGCTTTGATCCTTCTACTTCTCAGTACCTACGTGTAAATCACTTACACGCTAAGTCATAGACTTAGTGAAGAAAAAACATAATAATAATGCATTTCTCATAAATATAAACATTCAATCTATGAATTCAATCGTGTCGCATATAATTCAGTATACATGATAACATATGATAATGCAAGTACTTTTAATACCTTTTTATCGTATAAGTATATATAACGAACATTTCTCTACATACCATGGAACACATATACTACTTCACAACAAAACATACATAGTAGCAAATCAATTTATTTATTTACTCTCTGTAAAGACCATGTATTAGCCCATGTATACTTTTTGAGAACTTAAGGTATGTGAGTACATTGAGGTTGTGCACCACTATGCTGTCACAACAGCTCGTATAAATGTCCCGAAGGACCAGTCCATAGATTCCGAAGAACCTAGGTAATCAGTCCATATGTCCCGAAGAACATAGGTAAACACTCCATATGTCCCGAAGAACATAGGTAAACAGTCCATATGTCCCGAAGAACATAGGTAAGCAATCCATATGTCCCGAAGAACATAGGTAAACCCTCGACCCTTGGCATGCCAACTATACCCTAGCTCTCATATCACATAACATGGGCATTGTAATTTATAACAGTTCACATCACTTATTCATATCATTTCCTTTCTGTCACGTACCACATGTACGTGTAATCATTGATCTTGTAATCACATATTTCATATAGTCACTTAGCTTATTTCATTTCACATTGGGCATGTCTCATAGTATATATCACACATGCATATAATCATGTAACATATATAATAACCTATATCCATTTCATGTATCCATGCACATATCAGAATCATAAATCAAATAACATTTTAAGAGTCACTTCTTACCATAATAACTCCAATACTGGCTCATCGCAAGCCAATGTTCGTTCAATAACATAAGTACAATTAAAATTGCACTCACCTTAGCCTTGCTTTGATTCGATTATAATCCTTTGATTATTCCGGAACTTGTTTAGGCTCAATATCTACATAAATATATCATTTCAAAACAACTATCAAAAGCCTAAACTTTAAACTTGATGTTAATAACTTAAACCGGTTTAATGAATCAAATTCTATTTTTTCATTTAAGGGGGGATCGATACCCCCAGGGGGAATCTGTTCCTAGGGAATCGATACCCTCCACGGGGTAATCTGTTCCCCCTGCACATACTGGAATTTTCGTCCAAAAGGGGGAATCGATTCCCTTCATAGGATATCGGTTCCCTCTACCCAGAAATTGTATTTTAACCCCGAAAATCATCAATTCTTCACTTAATTCTTCTATTTTAAACCCCTATCATGTCATTAAACTCAACTACCATTACTTAAACCAACTTATATCCATGAAAACCATCTATAACTTCAAAATCCTATCCTTCATATGTAATTCAAGAATCATATTCAAATTTCAACATGTTCTAAATACAATTCTAACACTTCTATCTTCTTATTCTCATAGATGACAAGTCAAATTCAACTTATCAACTCTATTCCATGATTTCATATAAAAACTCGTTTTCTTAAATCTCTTATAACTTCTTCATCTTTTGATTTTAAGATAACTTAAGCTTAGTTATCCTCTAAGGATCAAAACTCATGCTTAAAATCAACAAACAATCAAGAAATTAGAGAACTCACCTTTGCTTTGAGTTTTCACGTGGAGAAGAGAAGAAGATGAAGAAGAAAATTGCTTTGAAGCTTATCTCTTCAATCATTCTCCACATGGGTATTATAATACCCATTAATTATTATTTAATTATTTTCCTTGTTCAATTACTCATTTGCCCTTTGACTCCTTTAATATTTACTAATAACTTTCAGGAAATATCTCCACATAAATCATTAAACTATTAAACTATTCTACTTTAATCACCATATTCTGAAATTTTTACAATTTAGTCATTAACCCGTAGTTTGGGATGTTACAAATCTCCCCCCTTAAGAAAATTCGTCTTCGAATTTTCATTGCACCAGGAGATAAGATATTGTCTACACGTCTCCAATGCATTTTAGTTTAACCTTTCTAAAATCCATATAATGTAACTCATTATATAGACAATAACCTATATTTTCATCACTTCATACCAGTAATCCATCTATTTTTTTTAATCTCTAATTACCATATAATTTTTTTATGGTTCAGATTCAACCATTCCATTTTCCTTTGTCTTATAAACTGATCACTGATGTACATATTCTTAAACTTTTCTATAACAATATTCTGCATCATTTGATCTTTTAATATTCTCCTTATAACAATCATCCCCTCTACCTTATCTTATCAATGCAGCAAAGAAACTATTCTATTTCAGAACGATATAAATCCTCTAACATTATAATTTCCAATTCATCTAAACTGTTTAACTCTACTCTTTTCAATTATAATTGACATTTTTATGGTAATTATAAAACTAGTTTATTTCCAATATTACTTCAAATTCATTGAATAATAATTCATCAATTTAGTAAGAAATTAAATTCTCTGAATTATAATGGAATACTTTCAATATATCTTACTTATCCACACACTGTACCCTAATAAATTTGTCACTGTCATATTACTATAAATAACTTCTAATTGAATTCTCAATTCTTTCACCAATTTACTACTAATATATGAACATGCAAGCCTAAATCAATCATTATCATAATGTATTTATTTCACACTAGAAAGATACCTGCTATTATCTACGGATCATCAAAATCTTCTTTGGTAATAATATTATACATTCGAGCAGTGGAGCGTATTTCTTGTTGAGTAGAGGATTCAGGTTGGCTCCTACCTCTTCCTCTACATTTCCCTCTCCAAGGTATCGAAGCAGATCGTTCCGACTGTACTGGTTCTCCTTTCCCCAATGGGCAATCTCTTACAAAATGTCCCGTTTCACCACATCAGAAACAAGCTCTGGATTCTACCCTACATATTCCACCATGATATTTTCCACAAGTCTGACAATGTCTCTGTTGGGTTATGTCCTCACCAAACCCTACTGATTGGGTCTATCTAGCTTTCATCTGATTTGATTCTCTAACGGAGGATACTACCAATCCAGACCTTGCCTGAGATTGAGTACCAGAATCTCTACCCCTCTTGGGTGGTGCAGAACTCGATAAAGCCCCGATTCTTTTAGATGATTGGGTTCTTTGATCCCCAACCTTTCATTCTGAGCTCTCTCTAGAGCTTTAGCATGATTTACTATTTCTTGAAACGAGGACAAGTTCAATACTATTAACATTTCTTTCAACTTTGGGCGCAAGCCCTCTACAAACCACTCATACACATCCTTCTCTGTTTGGATCAACTCAGCCACAAAACGACTTAACTTATTAAACTCGCACTCGTACTCATACACTGTGCAATTCATCTGTTTCAGATTCAAAAATTCTTGCTTCATTTGCCTAATAAATTGGTCTCCTATATACTTATGCTTAAACTCTTCTAAGAACAGAGACCATGTCACTTGATCATTGGTCATTCTCAAAGTGACATTTTTCCACCAAATTATCGCTTGCCCACGAACCAAGGAGACCACTCCATCTAACTTCTCTACATTAGAACACTGGAGTCCATCTAACATAATTTTTACATCATTAAGCCAAAGGTCCGCAGTAACAGGACCTTCTTCGGCTTCACCTTTAAACTCTGTAGCTCCTAAACCCTTCAACTCCTTTACAACATTCATTCTTGGAGTTGAAGTAACAGGAGGTTTAAAATATGTCAATACCGCATCTAATGTTCTAAAGAACACATCTTGATCAGTTACAAACACTCCAGAAGGTGTCTGTTCTTCACCTTGCCTGGCCAGGGCAGGTGAATTACTGCTCTCAGCTGGCCGATCATCTCCCGCTTGACTTCTATAACTATCATGTCCGGACATCTATTAAGAATAAACATATCATTCTATTAGCAAAACAACATGCTCATTACTATACCAGATCAGAAGTTTTCACTATTTTGTTGGCATGTATATATTATAAGACACCCTAGACTTGTTTATGCCGAGAATCGGCTAAACCGTAGCTCTGATACCATTAAATGTAACACCCTAACACGTACCCGACCTGGATACGAGTCTGAGATGTCACATTGACATTTTCAAAACCTTTATTCTTGTAAAATAACTGAACATTTGAATTTATATTAAGAAAATACAATCATATATTATTTAATTGTGTTTGGTATAAAATTTTGAGATAAAAACGTGTTTATGAACAGTGAAATACGGTATGAACAGTACTACAATGCTACAGTGATTTTCGTAAATTATACATAACACTCGTAAAAATTTAACCGTTCATTTATTTGCATTTATACTTATATAAATATGTTTAAAATATTACAAAACTCGATCAGAGCATAAATACTTAATTTACCTACTTTATTTACATGCCAACCTATTTATCACATAATAATACATACTGTGTAATTTACTTCTGATCTGATCTTTGAGCAGAGATATGTTGTTACTTTGAACTTAGCTTTGATCCTTCTGCTTCTCAGTACCTACGTGTAAATCACTTACACTCTAAGTCATGGACTTAGTGAAGCAAAAACATAATAATAATGCATTTCTCATAAATATAAACATTCAATCTATGAATTCAATCGTGTCGCATATAATTCAGTATACATTATAACATATGATAATGCAAGTACTTTTAATACCTTTTTATCGTATAAGTATATATAACGAACATTTCTCTACATACCATGGAACACATATACTACTTCACAACAAAACATACATAGTAGCAAATCAATTTATTTATTTACTCTCTGTAAAGACCATGTATTAGCCCATGTATACTTTTGAGAACTTAAGGTATGTGAGTACATTGAGGTTGTGCACCACTATGTTGTCACAACAGCTCGTATAAATGTCCCGAAGGACCAGTCCATAGATTCCGAAGAACCTAGGTAATCAGTCCATATATCCCGAAGAACATAGGTAAACAGTCCATATGTCCCGAAGAACATAAGTAAACCCTCGACCCTTGGCATGCCAACTATACCCTAGCTCTCATATCACATAACATGGGCATTATAATTTATAACAGTTCACATCACTTAATCATATCATTTCCTTTCTGTCACGTATCACATGTACGTGTAATAATTGATCTTATAATCACATATTTCATATAATCACTTAGCTTATTTCCTTTCACATTGGGCATGTCTCATAGTATATATCACACATGCATATAATCATGTAACATATATAATAACCTATATCCATTTCATGTATCCATGCACATATCAGAATCATAAATCAAATAACATTTTAGGAGTCACTTCTTACCATAATAACTCCAATACTGGCTCATCGCAAGCCAATGTTCGTTTAATAACATAAGTACAATTAAAATTGCACTCACCTTAGCCTTGCTTTGATTCGATTATAATCCTTTGATTATTTCGGAACTTGTTTAGGCTCAATATCTACATAAATATATCATTTCAAAATAACTATCAGAAGCCTAAACTTTAAACTTGATGTTAATAACTTAAACCAGTTTAATGAATCAAATTCTATTTTTTTCATTTAGGGGGAATCGATACCCCCCCAGGGGGAATCTGTTCCCGGGGAATCGATACCCCCTAGGGGGGAATCTGTTCCCCATGCACATACTGGAATTTTCGTCCAAAAGGGGGAATCGATTCCCTTCATAGGGTATCGGTTCCTTCTACCCAAAAATTGTATTTTAACCCCGAAAATCATCAATTCTTCACTTAATTCTTCTATTTTAAACCCCTATCATGTCATTAAACTCAACTACCATTACTTAAACCAACTTATATCCATGAAAATCATCTATAACTTCAAAATCCTATCCTTCATATGTAATTCAAGAATCATACTCAAATTTCAATATGTTCTAAATACAATTGTAACACTTCTATCTTCTTATTCTCATAGATGACAAGTCAAATTCAACTTAAAATTCAACTTATCAACTCTATTCCATGATTTCATATAAAAACTCATTTTCTTAAATCTCTTATAACTTCTTCATCTTTTGATTTTAAGATAACTTAAGCTTAGTTATCCTCTAAGGATCAAAACTCATGCTTAAAATCAACAAACAATCAAGAAATTAGAGAACTCACCTTTGTTTTGAGTTTTCACGTGGAGAAGAGAAGAATATGAAGAAGAGAATTGCTTTGAAGCTTATCTCTTCAATCATTCTCCACATGGGTATTATAATACCCATTAATTATTATTTAATTATTTTCCTTGTTCAATTACTCATTTACCCTTTGACTCCTTTAATATTTACTAATAACGTTCAGGAAATATCTCTACATAAATCATTAAACTATTAAACTATTCTACTTTAATCACCATATTCTGAAATTTTTACAATTTAGTCATTAACCCGTAGTTTGGGATGTTACAGAGGTACCACAAACAAAGCACTTTGTTTCAAAGGTGGAGATACGATACTAACAGGCTATGTAGATACTGACTTAGTCGGAAATATTGACATCAGAAGAAGCACTACAGGGTATGTCTATACTCTAGGAGGTACTGCAGTGAGTTAAGTTTCTCAACTACACAAGATAGTTGCTCTCTCCACAACTGAAGCAAAATATGTTGCTGTTACGGAAGCCAGCAAGGAGATGGTTTGGCTCCAATGTTTCTTGGAAGAGTTAGGCAAGAAACAAGGTCTTGTATTGTGACATACAATTGCGATATCATTTTATCTGGTCTCTTCTGGAAGATGGAATTTTGAAACTTGAAAAGATCAGTGGAGCTCAAAATCCGACAGACATGTTAACAAAGACGGTGACTACGGACAAACTGAAGTTGTGTTCAACTTCAGTTGGCATGCTAGAATAACGAGACCAGAAATGTTGCTGTATTGAACGAGGTGTGAAGACAGATTAAAATCAGTCTTCAAGTGGGAGATTATTGAAAAGTCAACGAAAGGAAAATGATGGCTAACAAAATTGTTGAAAAGTCATGGAAAGGAAAACGGTGGCCAACAAAGGTTGATAATTCAACCAATTTTTTGGTTGCTTTCGGTGGTGCTTTAAATACACCGAAATATTGAAAATTAAATAGCAGGTTTTGTTGACATTTGGTAAAGGGATAATTACCAAATTAGTTTATATATTTTAGGGTATTTACAAGATTAATCCATAAGCTTTAACTATAAATACCCTAACTCATTTAGTTTAAAATTATCCCAAAATCAATTTTCTTTCTTCCAATACTAGAGAGCTTTCTTATGAGTAGTGAGAGTTTTGTAAACACCTATAAATTTTCTCTCTTAGTAAAAGATCTGCAGCAATCCGGTGATGTAAGCAAAATTGGCTGAACTCCGTTATCAATTTCGGGTATTATTTTTTCGCTTTTATTTCGTGGTTATAGGGAAATTACTCGTACTCGGTTTATTTCCCAACAATGAGTTCTTGAATCTTGCACATAAGAAACTAAAACTACTGGATGTATCAATAACCTCCCCCCAATCATAAAATATCAATGAATACTGCTTTTGCTTACTCTATTCTTTGTAGACCAAAAGGATTGTATGTTTGTATATGTGTAACATCCGCAATACTGGGTTAGTGACCAAATTGTAAAGTTTCAGAATTTGGTGACTAAAGTAGAAGAATGAAATAGTTAAATGATTATTGGATATATATGATGAAGGTTACTTAGTAATTATTAAAGGAAATAAAGGGCAAAAGGGTCAATTGACCAAGAAATGAACTTTTATTATAAAAAGGTTTTTGAAGTTCCAAGGATGAATTTGACTTGTCAAGGGTCTAATTAAGAAGTTAAAAGCAATTGAATGGAATTTGGAACATGTTAAAAATTGAGTATGATTCTTGAATTTCATAAGGAATATATGATTATGAGGTTAAAGATGATTTACATGGATATAAGTTGGTTTAAGTAATGGTAGTTGAGTTTAATGACATATTAGAGGCTTAAAATAGAAGAATTAAGGGAAGAGTTGATGATTTTTGTGCTAAAATGCAAATTCTGGGCAAGGTGTATCGATGCATATTCAATGTGCATCAATGCACTCTTTAAAGAATAAACATCGAATACAATTGGTGCATCGATGCATAAGGAGTGCATCGATGCATCCCCTTAAAATGAAAACATCGAAGGTAATTTGTGTATCGATGCATGGGTAGTGCATCGATGCACATGTTAAAGAATGCATCGATGCACTTCAAGGGGAAATTGAAATAGACATTTCTTTTAGTCTAAGAAATGATAGATTAGAGTATATCAATTGGATACTGATATGTATCAATATGTGATTATGTAGATATCAAACACGAACAAGTTCCAGAATGATCATCAAGTTAAGATTCGATTGAAAGAAAGGAAAAATCACAAAAGTGGATTGGAACTTAGTGAGGCTCAGGTGAGTGCGTATGCATTAGTATATGATGTGTGTGCAAAAGACTCGTGATGAGTCTACTTCCAACATTTGATTACATGATTTTATGAATATTAATATGGGTGATATGATTTTTATTTATGCATGAATATAGTCATAAGTGTTATATGTGAACATGTGAATTATATGAAAAGTGATATGAATTATATGAAAAGAAGCTATATGTTTACATGTATATGTGAAAGAAGCTATGAGCTTATATGAATAGGTGATATTAAAATGTAAATGTGAAATTATATAAGTGAAAATGCCCATGTTATGTGTAAAGAGAGCTAGAGGTATAGTTGGCATGCCAGGAGTCGAGGGTTCTACGTGGTCCTTCAGGACATATATGTATTCTTTGGAACATTTACAGGGTCTTATGAGACACATATGTGATCCATTGAAATATGTATATGGTTCTTAAGGAATGGTCATTCGGGACAAATACAGTACATAGGTCCTTCGGGACAAATCTCATAGCCCCTAGTGGGACCCCATACGAGCTGTGGTGACAGCATAGTGCACAACCTCAATAGACTCACATATCTACAGTTCTCACAGATATACATGGGCTAACAAAGAGATAATAATAAACATATATATTACGTGTAAAGTATATGCTTTTGTGATATGAATTGTATTATATGATTGATATGATGATGTGTATATGTGTACATTTGATTACATGAAATGCTATATTGTTTTGTGTGAAAGCACGATATGATATGTTCATGCATGATTAAGTAGTTAAAGTTACTTTAATTTGTTTAATGCCTCACTGAGTCATAGACTTAGCGTGTGAGTGTTTCACACGTAGGTTCTGGAAAGCAAGAAGAGAAGTTTAGAGGAGAAAGACATGTCAGCATTTTCCTTACAAAGTTTCAGATCAGAAAATAAATGATTTAAATGTGTTTGGTTAATCTGAACATAGTTGGCATGTACTAATTGATTGAGCTGAATATGCTCTGATCGATTTTGGTTATTTTGGTCAATTTATGTAAATACATAGTTCTTATTTTAATGAAAGTTTTAAATTTTCTTTGAATTTTGTCAAGGGTCAAAGTTTGAAAAGTCAATGTGACATCCCAAACTCGTATTCGGGCCGGATACGGGTTGAGGGTGTTACATTTAATGGTATCAGAGCTACGGTTTAGCCGATTCTCGGCATAAACTAAAGTCCAAAGTGTCATAAAATTTGTACATGCCAACACATAGTGAAAAAAATATTTGATCTGATAGTGTAAGGAGTCTGTTGTCTTCTAATAGAATAAGATTAGTTTAATATAGTAGAAATCTGATTATGAGAATTTCAAAGAAAGCGAGGGGGTGAATCTAATGGTTGTAGCAATTCACCTGCCCTGGTCAGGTAGGAGGAAGAGCTGACACCTCAGGAAGTGCCTCATAAGATCAAAGGTTGATTTCAGAAAGTTGAAATCATATTAGAATAGTGAAATAATATCATTGTTGTTTTGAATTGGAAAAGCGATAAGGATTAGTTTTGTTAGAATATGATAAGATAGAATATGGTGAACAAGTGTCACCATAAAAACGTTAAAAAGATCGAATGACGTGGTGAGTACTTATAGAAAAACTCAAGGATAAGTGCATTAGTGACAAGTGTATAAGATGTATAAAGTCAGAGCTTATGAGTTGAAACAAAGTGATAGTATTGAGCATAAACAAGAGTATGTTTATGATAAGAGTTTGCAGTTAAGATAGAAAGAGTTAGCGTTGGCTAACCAGAGTATGTGATAAAAATGTACTGGAATTATAAGATTATAAGATATTGTCAGGATATGATAACCAAATATGAAATGGATCTGGATACAGTTGTATATTTGGATCATAGTAATGTGGTATAGTAAAGGAAATAAGGATTTGTATATTTGAGTAAAGCTGAGGATTGATAAGAAGAGTTTGAGAATATGTATATCGATGATTAGTTTATAAGACAAAGGAAGTCATAATGTTGAGTTGAACAACGGAAATTTCAGGATGTATGAGAATGGAGGTGAAATTGACAAGTTAAATAAATGAATTTTGAGATAATTTCGATTGGAAAGGATGTATGTGATTGGTTGACTAGGGTTTGTGCCCTAGATTGGACAGATGTTATTGATTAATTATCAGAGTAAAGGTTATAAGATTGGAAGAAAAGGTAAAATTGAGTTAATCAATTATGATGTGAAACTGAATATAGTTATGTATTCTGATCAGATAGCTATGTCTGATATGATGTAGAAAAGAAGATAAGTATTTGCATGGAACCTTAAGGAAGGAAAATACAAGTATAAGAAATGATAAAGAATGAAGTTTTATATAAGTAAATGGATTATCAAAGTTATGAGGATGCCATGAATATTGTTACACAGAGATGAGTATAGATGATAAGACAAGAGTATGTGAACATGAAAGGAAAGATATGATTTGTGTATAAGGCATAAATAAAGGAAGAATGGAATAAAGAAATGAAAGGGATTGAGTTAAAGGATCAAATACGATAAAGGTTATATGGAATCTAGATGATAATTTTGATATAGAAGTAAGAAAAGTGTGCAAGGTGATGTGAATAGATTCTTCAAAAGTGTATGTTGAATTATATTTAAAGAAGATTTAAGGTCGTTTTTTTGGTTAAATGATGATGGAAAACGAAATTGGTTATTATTATAAGGTAGTTAGAGATGGATTTAGGTTGTTGATTGATGAAAATGGACTGAAGTTACTGGTTGCTGTTTAAATGATAAGTGACATGATATGAATATATATATATATATATAAGGAAAAATGTAATTAAAAAGCTAAAGGATTGAAAAGTAAGTTTCCGATGATGACAAGAAAGATTAATTAAATGAAGCAACATGAGAACTTTAGAAGATATGTTTCTATCAAGATGTCCAGTGAAAATTCAAGGACGAATTTTCTTTAAAAAGAGGGGAGATTTGTAACATCCGAAATACCGGGTTAGTGACCAAATTGTAAAGTTTCAGAATTTGGTGACTAAATTAGAAGAATGAAATAGTTCAATGATTATTGGATATATATGATGAAGGTTATTTAGTAATTATTAAAGGAAATAAAGGGCAAAAGGGTCAATTGACCAAGAAATGAACTTTTATTATAAAAAGGTTTTTGAAGTTCCAAGGATGAATTTGACTTGTCAAGGGTCTAATTAAGAAGTTAGAAGCAATTGAATGGAATTTGGAACATGTTAGAAATTGAGTATGATTCTTGAATTTCATAATGAAGATAGGATTATGAGGTTAAAGATGATTTACATAGATATAAGTTGGTTTAAGTAATGGTAGTTGAGTTTAATGATATATTAGAGGCTTAAAATAGAAGAATTAAGGGAAGAGTTGATGATTTTTGTGCTAAAATGCAAATTCTGGGCAAGGTGTATCGATGCATATTCAATGTGTATCGATGCACTCTCTAAAGAAGAAACATCGAATGCAATTGGTGCATCTAAGGAGTGCATCGATGCATCCCCTTAAAATGAAAACATCGAAGGTAATTTGTGTATCGATGCATGGGTAGTGCATCGATGCACATGTTAAAGAATGCATCGATGCACTTCAAGGGGAAATTGAAATAGACATTTCTTTTAGTCTAAGAAATGATAGATTAGAGTATATCAATTGGATACTGATATGTATCAATATGTGATTATGTAGACATCGAACACGAACAAGTTCCAGAACGACCATCAAGTTAAGATTCGATCGAAAGAAAGGAAAAATCACAAAAGTGGATTGGAACTTAGTGAGGCTCATGTGAGTGCATATGCATTAGTATATGATGTGTGTGGAAAAGACTCGCGATGAGTCTACTTCCAACATTTGATTACATGATTTTATGAATATTAATATGGGTGATATGATTTTTATTTATGCATGAATATAGTCATAAGTGTTATATGTGAACATGTGAATTATATGAAAAGTGATATGAATTATATGAAAAGAAGTTATATGTTTACATGTATATGTGAAAGAAGCTATGAGCTTATATGAACATGTGATATGAAAATGTATATGTGAAATGATATAAGTGAAAATGCCCATGTTATGTGCAAAGAGAGCTAGAGGTATAGTTGGCATGCCAAGAGTCGAGGGTTCTATGTGGTCCTTCAGGACATATATGTATTATTTGGAACATTTACAGGGTCTTATGAGACACATATGTGATCCATTGAAATATGTATATGGTTCTTAAGGAGTGGTCCTTCGAGACAAATACAATACATAGGTCTTTCGGGACAAATCTCATAGCCCCTAGTGGGACCCCATACGAGTTGTGGTGACAGCATAGTGCACAACCTCAATATACTCACATATCTACAGTTCTCACATATGTACATGGGCTAACAAAGAGATAATAATAAACATTTATATTACGTGTAAAGTATATGCTTTTGTGATATAAATTGTATTATATGATTGATATGATGATGTGTATATGTGTACATTTGATTACATGAAATGCTATATTGTTTTGTGTGATAGCACGATATGATATGTTCATGCATGATTAAGTAGTTAAAGTTACTTTAATGTGTTTAATGCCTCACTAAGTCATAGACTTAGCGTGTGAGTGTTTCACACGTAGGTTCTGGAAAGCAAGAAGAGAAGTTTAGAGGAGCAAGACAGGTCAGCATTTTCCTTACAAAGTTTTAGATCAGAAAATAAATGATTTAAATGTGTTTGGTTAATCTGAACATAGTTGGCATGTACTAATTGATTGAGCTGAATATGCTCTGATCGATTTTGGTTATTTTGGTCAATTTATGTAAATACACAGTTCTTATTTTAATGAAAGTTTTAAATTTTCTTTGAATTTTGTCAAGAGTCAAAGTTTGAAAAGTCAATGTGACACCCCAAACTCGTATTCGGGTCGGATATGGGTTGAGGGTGTTACAATATGATTTCATGGAGTAAATGTAAATTAATCTATAAGTGTTTTTTTATAAGTCGTCCATTGATTTTTTTAATGGAACGAAAATATACAAGTAAATCTTGATTTCTGCTAAGGCCATCCATCTCTATAACTATGATTATATAAAAAATATGAATATTAGATACAAGTAAGTATCTTACTAGATTTTGTTTTTGATAATTGTAAAAAATTTATTACCTCAAAGAGAACAGAAAAACCTACTATAATAGTACTACAAAACCACCAGGAAAACCTTCACTATTAACACTGCATGAATACCCCACTCTTGACACAAATGAGTATTAAGGTCCTCAGGTTTTATAAAACTACCTAATAACCGTTGCTTGACCTCTTCTTTGATCACACCAGTCAGTACCATCGTGCTCCTCCTGGAGCATCCAAAAATCCTCTCTTTCCACACATTAAAAATGAAAGAACTCGAAGCTACCTTTAGCAACACAGAAATGAAAGTCTTCCCCTTTAGCTTAGCAACAACTCAAGCTACCTCCTACCTCCAAGACTCTATGGAGTTTCCATAATTGCATCCATAAGGATTTACCCTAGGCTCGAAGGGCGTATGTGCTAACTTAAGGGAGCACCTTCGGTTTATAAGGTCTTACCCTAGCCGAAGCGTAGGTGCCCACCTGAGGGAAATGTCCTCAGGCCCATAAGGACTTACCCAATGTACACAGCAGAGGAGCCACCCTAAGAGAGCACCTTAAGGTCCATAAGGTCTTACCACTAGGCCCATTAAACTCAGCAGCCCACCCAAGAGTCGCCTTAGGTTCATAAGGAATTACCAGTTCGATCAGTCTAAACATATATAAGGAATTACCAATTTGACCGAGTTGAACCTGCAGAGACTTCATACTAAATCCCAAAGTACCCCAGAGAAAAATATTTTTCAGACAATAACCGGTGATAGCGGAAATTATAGTTCATACATATTTATTTATCAGTAAAAACAGTAACAAGAGAACAAGAATCAGACAATCAGGCTTTCTTTAGTAATTTAAAAATTAGGCTTTAAATTAGATAATCATACGAAATCAAGTCAAATAGATAGTCACATTACAAAGCAGATAAAACAATCATGTGCACATGATTTTTCAAACATATATTTAAAACAGGTATATGGCACACAAGGAACACACCTCGCAAAAAGTATCAGTCCGGGAGATCAATCGAACACCAGCTTCACTAGGCTCTTCGACTGAGCGAGAACCTAAGTTATTACAGAACAAAGTTATTGTCAGAGTAATAATCTAAATTGAATATCTGACAGGGTTACAGAACTATACGAGTATTCAAAGGCTATGACAATCGAGCGGATTGGGAGGAACCGGGTCGAGCAGGTGAACGATCAAGAGATCCACAAGTACCTTAAATATACCATGACATTAATTAGTCATGGACCCTTCAGTTAAAATTGATGCACTAAAATAAATACTTAATTTACATATGCACATTCGGGTTTAACGGTCAATTCAGAGGCTTTCGGGTTTAATTTTGGCAAAACATACTTCAGATTCCAAATTGTTTATGTTTCAGGTCTTGGGTGCTCCTCCGTGGGATATGGTGCAACTCAAGAGATTGGCCCTTTCTTAATGGAAACTGATGGGCGTTGTAACACCCATCTCCCGTATACCTTTCCGTATACGAGATTTGGGTGTCACCTTATTTTTGAAACAATTTTGTCTTTTGAAAACCCTTAAAAGTTTGTTTCGAAATTTAAATTAAAACATTGTAGCACAATGATAAAACAATCATTGAAATATACTACCAAAATGTCCACTTTATATACCTTACAGAGTATTTTTCTTTAAAAATTTGGTTACATGCCAACAATTGTTCAAAATAAACATGATTGTCCTACCTTACTGATGAGAGTCAACCTTAACAGATGATATCTACTGTTGCACTCCTTATTTAATTTGTCTCCACTTTTACCTACATGTGGAAACAACACAGCTAAGTATTTACTTAGTGAGACATAATACTATAAAGATAGCACAATTTATACATAAGTATTTTATGACTATTGAATGATGAATTAAATTTCATAAACCATAAGGACCCGATAAGCCTTTCTCAGTTAAACCATAATTCTTTCATACAATTATCAGAATTATTCTTAGTAGACCCAACATACTTATCATTCTGTATATTTTTCCCCATTATTCTTTTTTGCCCTTTGTACATCAAATGAGAACTTACTATACATGCATTGCACCATAGTGCCAATTGATCATGTATCTTTTATAATCATCATGAGTTGTACCTTAAATATTGTTAACACACCATTTTGTATTTTTCATTTTGTGACATCCTTTCACGCTCATTATGTACTATTTACGTTTATCCTTTATTACATTCATCTTACCAATTAAGCATTGATGTACATTATATATATATATATATATATATATATAACATCCTTTCATACCACTTATGCACCATTTATATCAAAATGCATTATAATTACTTTAGTCTTTTATCCAAAGGCATTTAGCCTTTCATCTAACTTGCATGATTGACACATTTTTGCCAAATACACAACTAAGCCATTAATCTTTTACTTTTAAACAGATCCTACTCTAATAATTAGACATATTATCAATTAACTATTTAATTTCATTATAAATTCTATAGTTTACACCTGTATTGCCAAAACAGTCATTCCCCAAACATTTCTATAATTTACATGGGTTGCACACCCACTACCAATACGAAAATTCATAAACTTATTATGAATTTATTAGTTTTTGAACTAATTCGCATCATCTATAAGGATTAAATAAGTCTCTATTATTGAAACCAAACTTCTTTTATAATTCTCATCATAAACATCCTTAGTATGTCCAAAATACCTTTCTTTATTATACATTTTTTTTATTTTTCTGTAGTAATTATTCGTTAAATTTCATTTTATTTATGACATCATTTCATGCCTTAATACATCATTTCATGCATTTTATATTTATGGTATCCTTTCATGCCTTAATGCATCCTTTCATGCCTTAATGCATCTTTTCATGCATTTTATTTATGACATCCTTTCATGCATTTTATTTATGACATCCTTTCATGCATTTTATTTATGTATTCGGTTTAGAGCAGTTCATACTCTAAAACTCATTCATAATACTCTTTCCATACATATAATAAATAACATAGTCAATACTGTAGAACATACATTAATTTAAACGTTCTAATTTGAATCAGTATAAATCTTCTTCATCTCAAATAATTACAATAATGTACTCACCTAGATTGCCTTGCTATTATATCCAAAACGCAAAGTTGATTAATTAGGTACTTTACCTTTGCCTTTTGTTTTGCTCGACTCGGGAGCTTGATTTTGATCTACTCAAGCATCCATAAAGACACATACAATATCAATTGTTAGTATATTTCCTAACAATTATACTTAAACATTACTCAAGAGTACATATTATTATATTTTCTATAACAATTTCAACCTAATTGGCCGTTCCAAGCTCAATAGTATCGATACTACTACCCTAGTACTGATACTTCTATACTATGGTACCGATACCCCCTTTCGGTACCGATACCAATTTTAGATTCGATGTTGCCTGGTATCGATACCCTTACCATGGTATCGATACTGATTCAATCAGTATCGTTACTACACAACTAATTCATCCCATTTTAGCCTATAGTATCGGTATTGTTCCATCAGTACCGATACCCTTACCCAGATTTTTCAGTTTTCAACCCAATTATTACATAAATAGGGTCAAATTTCGTTATAATTACAACATACAATACTATTAAACTCTTCTTTACCTATTCATATTGACTTTCCTTCATTTAGTGTCTTAAAACATCTAAAATCTTCCAAGAACATTAATTTCTAAGAATCACACTACTTTTTCTAATATGTTCTTAATCCTATCTAATGCTTCTAATCTCTCATTTACCTCTTTGACAAGTTAAATCTACCAATAAACATCCATAAACACTCATATTTTAACATATCATTTCAAAACTCATTTTCTTAAATCTCTAATATTTCATCCATACCTTTGTTTTAATCCTATTTAACCCTCCCTTTAGCTTATGTATCACTTAAGGTTGTAACAACAACCCATAATCGAAAGGAAAAACTGATTAAATTGAAGTTTACCTTTGGACTATGGAGGGTGGTCCTTGCACGGGAAGAAGAAGAGGAGAAGAGATAACTCTCTTTGTTTCTACTTTCCCCTTTTCTTCCTAAAATCCCTAATAAGGATAAATTTTAAATTCATTTCTCCTTAAAAGACTTAAATACCCTCTATATTCATCTATTGCTACAATTTAATCCAAAACACTATTTTAAATAATTTTCTTATCTTTTACCATTTATTCAAATAAGTCTTCAAATTTCAAATCTTTTCAATATAGTCCATGATCTGATATTTGGGGTATTACATGCGTGGAATCAAATTTAACAACTTCTCATGGAATAAAGGTATTAAAAAAAAACTTGAGAATTTGTATCGATTTTCGAGTCACTTGTGTATATATATGTAATTAAGTTACGACTCTTTTTATGTCATACCCTCTCAAGTGTCTATGTGATGATGATGCAGAAGCAAATATGTTATTCCTGGAATCCCCTGTTGGAGTTGGATTTTCATACTCAAATACTTCTACTGATTACAATATCATAGGAGATGAGTTTACAGGCGAGTTTAACACAAAACATGTTTTTTTCTGTTAAGGTTTTTGTATCTGATTTGTGCTTGTTTCTTCCATGGGGTTACCTACACCAGCAAATGATGCTTACACTTTCCTGCATAAATGGTTCCTCAAGTTTCCCTCATACAGAAAAAAGAACCTTTTATATTGCTGGGGAAAGCTATGCATGTATTAATCTTTAACAAGAACCGTTGGATGGTGTTTTGTCACCTTCCACAGCGTCGAACTCACATGGGGTTCGAATATGCGGAAGGCAAAAAATCTCTGAATTATGCTCTAACGACACAGTCGTGCAGGTTAGGCTAATAGATTGATCCTCAATGGACTTGTTTCTTCACAGGCAAATATGTACCAGAGCTGGCTGAGCTCATTTATGACAACAAGAAGGATCCTTCACTTTATATTGATCTCAAGGGTATTTTGGTATGGTCAATCTGGTCATATTTTTCACAACCTACACTATGGGATTGTTGTTGTTGTTTGCTTAATAAGCTGAAATTTTCTACTTATGAAACAGGTGGGGAACCCAGAAACAAATGATGCTGAGGACTGGAGAGGCATGATGGATTATGCATGGAGTCATGCTGTGATATCTGATGAAACTCACAAAATCATCAGGGAAAGCTGTGATTTCAAGAGCAATGACACATGGAGCAATAAAACTTGTAGCCAATGTGTGGATGAAGTGCTTAAATAGTACAAGGAGATCGATATATACAGCCTATACACACCGGTGTGCATTGCAGACACTGCTGCTAAAGATGACCCATCAATATACCAAGTCATGTTGAAACGAACGTCGTCTAATATGGTGATACATACTCGTGTTCAACACTCACAGTTGAATTAGAGTAACATAATATGTAGTTTTAACATAGTGATTCCATGGATTTTTGCTTTTTAACAGATGCCAAGGGTATTGGGTGGCTTTGATCCTTGCCTTGATGATTATGCAAAAGCTTTCTACAATAGACTGGATGTTCAAAAGGCTCTCCATGTTAGCGATGGACACCATCTCAGGAACTGGAGCATCTGCAAGTAATAACGCTTTACACATATATAGCAATGTTCGAGTTAATTGCACCAGACATCCTCTATCATCAAGATTCCCTAAACTTCAAAACTTTTCAATAATTTAGTCATCTGTAAATGCTAGTTTAAATCTGACATAAATCACATTGGTATTGTTTTTGTCACCTATGCAGCATGAAGCTACTTAATAACTGGACAGATTCAAAACCATCAGTGCTTCCCGTATACGAAAAACTTATTGCTGCAGGAATTAGAATCTGGGTCTACAGGTAAACCCCATGTTTCAAACAGTTCCCATGTGCTATTGTTTTTCTTTTGTCTCATGGTGATTGGTTTTCAGTGGAGACACGGATGGAAGAGTTCCTGTTTTGTCCACCCGTTACTGCATAGATACTTTGGGATTGCCTATAACCAAGGCATGGAGACAATGGTACCATCAAAAACAGGTACTGAAATGACAACAGATAGTTTAACTGGTCTGATTCTATCAAGGTAGCTCTAGTTTTTGTCATGAAATCATGCCATCTTGTCATAAAGAACTTATTAACTAAACCCTAACTAATATAATAAAAACATATATATATTGTTCACCAGCTTCAGTTATCTTTGGTCAGGTAAGAGGCTGGTTCCAAGAGTACAAAGGACTAACGTTTGCAACATTTAGAGGAGCAGGCCATGCAGTGCCTTGCTTCAAACCAAGCAGTTCACTGGCCTTCTTCTCAGCTTTTCTCCTTGGCGAATCCCCACCTTCCTCTCGTTGAAGTTGCTTGATTTTGGTCTTAGTACTAATCTACTGATATATATGCATGTATGAGCAGTGTTGCATGGGAGATGAGTTAAACCCTAAAGTACTGTTTGAATAAAGAGACAGATCCTCTATTTTGACCCCTCTAATCAAAAGTGAATTTCTTCTTAACCATTTTAAATCTGATAAAAAAGAATTCGGGTAATACAACTCTAACACATCGACTAATTTTGGAAGAACATAAAAAAACTTTGTTTCATATTTATTCATACGGACTCAACTATCCAAATAAAATTTTATTCGAATAAGATACTAGTGCTCAAGTAAATATTCTATTTGAATAATCACAACTCTTGATTAAGAATAAAGCGATACAACTTTTAATAACTCACCACGATGCTACAAATATTGTGAAAATTTTCCTTAAGATCCTCCTTCAGCCTCTAACTGGTGTCATAATATACATCTTGCAAGCATGAGCGGCTACATTTGCAGACATTCTGTAACATTTATTAATCGAAACAAACGAATGCTGCAATAAGAACATTAAAAACATGTCACAAATTCAAAAACATCGTCGATCAATCATTAGTTTAAAGTTTAAGCCATTATAAAGAGAACTACGAGGACGAAATCATACGTTCCACAAGTCTCTAACTGCAACCGGACTTGAAGGGGAGAGTCCGATTTCCCTCCATCTGACCGATATAAGTGCTCTAGTTTGGCTTCTATTCCATAACACTACCACCACCCTTTTCCCTGATAAAGGCTCTGCCCATACCTGTATAAGATTAGATGAGAAAAATGTGTGGGAAATGAGAAGTATGAATGCGTTCGATTACCTCTAGGGCCCCGTTGGATCGTATTTTCCTCCCTTGAACACCTAGCGAGTCCTGGTTAACATCGATAACTTCCTTGTTCCCAAGGATACTTAGAGTCCTTTTGCTCGCGGATCGAACATCACATCCGATCAGGAGAGGAGCCTGGCAATGAAAGATTATTAGTATGTAATCACAAGGGATTATGTGCAAGATAGAATTAAGAGGCACACCTTCATAAGAGCCCAAATACTGAAATGAGACCGGTATTCCTCGATGCTCATCCCTCCATTGCCCACTTCCAGCATGTCGGGATCTTATGTGAGTTCGAAATTACAGATTAAATTAATGAAAACATACCGAACATGTGATGAATAAGTATTGAAATAATCACAACAGAGGCAAAAAGTTAGAAAATTGCAGCTACCATTCCACCTGCCAGGTCCAGCATATCTCCCCCAAAGGTTATTCAAATCTGCAATCGATGTGATACTAGAAAAATACGGAAAAAAAATTGGTTAAAAATCAAGCAAAGGATAATCGAGAACCGTAACCTGTTAATCGGCTTAAAGTATATATGAACTAAACCTTGCCCAGGTATCATTGATATCCCCAGTAGTCCTCCAAGTATGACCATAAGAACCAGCCCATTTTGCTGGATCCTCTTTTCCCCTGCAAAAGGACAGTTCTGTTTTGGCAACAATTCTTAAATTTTTGCAGAAAGCTATTGACATAAACTTCATACGCACATACCATTCACATAAGGAGTAAAGTATCGGCCGACCGGCATTTTTCAATGCACGACTCATTGCAGCATATCTTTCACAAACAAAATTATACGTCACATAACAGGATGTTCTTAACTTCGTAATAAACTCAAGCGACGAGTCTACCTCGTTTGAGGTTTCGAACCATCATTATAACAATTGTCGTACTTCAAGTAGTCAATCCCCTGCAAAAAGAAAGCACCCCATTAGCTGGAATCATGCATTAAAGCAAACTATAAAGTTGCAAACTTAAAGATACCAACCCATTCAACAAAAGTTTTTGCATCCTGATATTCATGCCCAAGTGAGCCAGGCATTTTGTTACTGCAGGTTCGTTTACTGCAGAGATCGAACAAAGTTTTCAAACTCTAGAATGTTTTTTTGTATTAAAATTTGTGCACATAATTAAAATACTCGAGGGAACATTCAGTTACCCTGCATCAGCATATATCCCGAGTTTTAAGCCTTTGGAATGAACATAATCTGCAAGAGCTTTAATGCCGGAAGGAAATGTTGATGCTTTGGCCCTCAAGTTGCCGTTGTTATCTCTTTCTCCCTCAGCCCAACAGTCATCTACATTTGCAAACCATAAGGAAAAATAACCATTAAAGAGAAAAGAAAAACTTGGTTTTGTATTCTTACCGAGATTTACATACTTGTATCCAAGTCCTGCTAAACCGGTTGAAACAATAGCATCCGCTGTCAAAATCAACATTCTTAAGGGACTTACATGTTTGGTTTTTTTAGTTCAAATCCTAAGTTCCTAACACTAAAACAAATTTTATGTCATAACTCGATCCACTCCGGTCGGCTGCATTGTGAGAACAATTCCGGATTATGCTATCATGATGCAGTCTGATAGGTCAGGCCGGGTTGTGGCACATGCAAGGATTCTTTAATTCATTAGAACAGAACGCAATGCAGGATGCAAAATTTTTACTATTTCAACTAACAAATGGACAGCAAGGAATCACAAGATTTTTCGAAAACAATAAACAAATAAACCCAACAACCATATGATAAAGAGAATTTGAGAAAAGAATTTGAAATTCAAAGTCAGTGTATCAAAAAATGAGTGGAGACAAAATGCACCAAGCATACAAATATGAATGCATTCAAAGATCAAACCGAAAATTAATTACTGTAAAGAAAGAACACCGAAAGACTGCAGATTTAAGGATACATACCGTTAGAATATTCAAAGTCAAAAACAAAGAAAAATAGAGTTTTAAAACTATTCTATACATTGTCGGTGTTATTTAAAAACTCCACAAACAGGGTTAAATGAAATGATACCTGGAGTTTAGTGTGTAGTAAATAAATAAAAATTAATTACACATAAAAAGGTGGACATGTGGTTGGTATGGGTTAGCAAAGCTTGACTAAAAAAATATTAAACTTTTCAACTTGACTCTAGGTTAAGAAACTCGACTAAAATATAAAATAAGATATCGATTAACTCAAAGTCTTTTTATTCGACTTGACTCTATTGATTATTAACCCCTAGTGATTGGAATGACAGATCTTGACAAAACAAGTAATGGATAAGCATGTATGATCCAAGATCCTTATCTCTCTTAATAAAAAATTTATAATCAATCATTACACACACTAAACAGATAAATTAATTAGAGATCTCATGTTTTATATGGGAGAAGATTCCACTCATGGGACTTTCCTAACTCTGTCAATGCCTCCTTGGCAATAATAAAATTGTTAAACAAATAAAACCTTTAATATATGCATCTACCAATATAGACTTAATTAATTCAATGCTCATCAGATTCCATCCAAATTTCTTTAAAAAAGTAAAAAGAGTTCAAATTTAGGTATTGAAGATAAAGTCCAACAAGGTACTTGAAGGTGAAATCTGGGTTTATTTAATGAAAATGAAAATGACAGCAGAGTAAACAATGATATCAATGTGACCATTCTCCTTATTGCCATTAATGGTATAACCATTTGATTTCTCCAGCATTAAAAGAACAGATAATCAGTATAATTCAAGAAAGATTACTACTTAATACTTACCGGTACTTTTAATAATCTTCTCATCTATATTACACTGAAAGTGATTCCAACTATTCCATCTGCAACAATGAATACCAGCTTTTTTTTTTTCAAAAACAATTTCAAAGATATAAAAAATTAGAAGAATTAATACCCCATTGGAGGTGTACGGGCAACCCCATCGGTGAGAAGGAACCGAGTGTGAGGTCGATCAGGTGCATGGCTGTTCATTGGACTTGCTTCAGTCACTAGGTGGGCGAGCCTTAGGCTAAACAGAGCTACGAGAAGAAAGTTCATTGTGAATGCCATAGTCAAAGATTGAAGGGAAGAATCATATGGAGGCAACTTAGAGAGTAGAGAGATTGAATTTTTATGATGGCAAATGCAGATCGGAAGAGGACAATCCTCTGTTTAACTGATGGAGGTGGCTGTCTGATTTTGGTTTGTCGGTTGGGGCACAACTTTATTAAATACATGGTCTTTTGATTTTACAAATCAAACTTTTTTTTCTTTTTCTTTATTTATTTTATTTTTTATTCAAATTTGGGTCATCCACGAGAAATATATCATCTTATACAACAAAAACATTTATTAGATTCAATCCCAAATCAAAGTTAAGGCGGGAGATTATGTTGTTAAAAAAACAAGGGTACTGCACAAATGGTCACTAATTACGATGTGTAGTTTTGTTGAGTATTTCGACTATTTAAAATTATACAATAATTTTTTAACTATAAAGAAACAAGGGTAGTCATGTGAGCATTTTATAATTTTTAATAGTCAAGAGATTCAAGTAAGTCTTATAATTAATGGACCATTTTAAAATTTTTAATAATCGGAGGACTTAATAAAACAATGACCTATAATCGTGGGGACTATTTGTGTACTTTGCCCAAAAAAAATTATTATTCACTGATTTTTCATTTAGTCGAGTGATGAAAATTTTGATATTATTAAATGAAGTTTTCAGATTGAGTAACTTTAGATATATATTTGGTATTTAGATTAGTTATATTTTTTTAAGTTGGTATCTAAACTAGACGTTTTATCACAAGTTAGTACTTGATTTTATTTTTTGCTGGACACTTGACTTTTACATTCGAAGGTTTTAAGCATATCAGGTTAAGTTTTGTGTAGATTTGCACGATGGCTAGTCAAACATTTCCTGGTCAAAATAGAATGTCAAATTCTAGCTTTGGTCCTTCTACTATTCTCAATTTTGAGATTTGGTTTATTTACTTTAATACTAGTAATTAGGCCATCCGCTCTTGCAATATTATTAGTTGGTCCAAATAGGTAATAGCATCGTTAACTATTTTGATTAAAATATAATCTTGATTTTTCCTCTTAAAAACACCCTTTCAATTAAGGGTGTAAACGAGCCGAGTCGAGCTCGAGTATCGTTGAACTCGACTCGACTCGAAAACTCTCGAGCTTAAAAATTTTAAGCTCGACTCGAACTCGAAATCTTGAATTGAAGCTCGTGAGCAGCTCGAAAATGCTCGAAATAAAAAAAAATCTTAAACTTAACTAAATTGAAGCCTCAAACTCGAACCTGAACCTTAAATACATGAAAGTCTTACTGTATTTTTAAAAAAAAATCACACATAAATGTTAATATTATTAATAATTTATTTAAAAAAATATAAAATCTTAATATATTATATTTTCGAGCTGCTCACGAGCTTTTCTAGTTGAGTATCAAGTAGCTCATTTCAACTCGTTAAGAATTCGAGTCGAGCTCGAGCTCGAGTCGAGTCCATTCGATCCGAGTATTTATCGAGTCTTGAACGAGTCGATCTCGAGTAACTCGCGATCTGTCTTGTCTCATTTACAACTCGAGTGGAGCCACTCGGGCGACATGAATGTCAGTTAACACAACTTTAAGAATTAAAGGATATCAACATAAGCCTTATTTATGTAAGTTTTGATACCGTAATTTAAATTTTTTTGACTTCACTCCTTTTCCCAATTCAACATTCTAACATTGATCTTTTTATAATGTCTTCCTTTTAAAACAACTCATCATTTTAATGGAAATAATTAATAGTATTACTTATTTGGACTAGTTAACAAAAATATCTAAAAGTAAAGAAAATGCACTACGTAAAATTAAAATTGAGAGACCAAAATCAAAATTCAGAATAACAAAGGGAACAAAATCAGATTTGACCTAAATAGAATAAGCTTTTGATTTTTCTCCTTTCTCTGTCTTCGCCTCTGTTAAGCAACAGTCGGAGAATCTCCCGGAAATTTTCTAGCAGGAAAATAGATTCACATTACACTTTACTTATAAAAAAATTAAATTTCTGGGTATCAACCCAGAATTCATCATCGAAATTTCCTGCCCTACCTGCATCGGCTTCAAATAAAGAATAAGTATTTTTTTAAATGTAATTTTATTGAATTTATGACCTTATTACAAAAGAATATTCATTCGTGTCCCTGAATAATTGTAACAAATCAAAAGAATTTCACAACTTATTTGGAGATTTCCCCACAAAAAATGATTGATTTTTGAAGAAAAAACATTAAAAAATAGTAATTAAGGCTGAAATTTTAATGCCTTACACAGTTAAAGAATTATCTTCATTTTTGTTGACGGCCTTCCACGATATATGTAGCCTTTTTGCTTGAATTCTCAGCTTCCAGTTCCACCAAGTTCTTATTAACAGCGTCGGTTGCAGTATTTAAGAAACCCGACCAGTCCCTACATATCCAGAAGCATAAAAAAGGTTGTGTCCAAAATGCAATTTTACCATCATATTCACTAATATATATTTTTTTCAATTTTAGAGGGACATTAGAAGCAATTTCATACCCTTGTAAAGCATCAAATGCAAGACCAACGGTGTATTTAGCCTCCTGAAGTGCCCAACCAAATCTGCGCAGTTGCTCGGTGGAATGAGTCCCGTAATCCACAACTTGAAGCTGCGATGGTTTCACATCACAAAACACCGGTATAACCCTTTTCTTGCTCTCCATCAACAGCGCAAGCTCGTGTAGGCAAAAGTACGAATCACAATAATTGGGTGAAAAGATGGCCACGCCCAGCTTACAGCTCCGTATTGCGGGGTCGATCTTCCCGATCAGCTTGTCGCCGGGCTTCATGTTCATGCTATCGAGGAAAGGCCTTAGCCCCAGCCTTAATAAATGGTCGTGCAACAACCCGGCAATGGTCCTTTTCGTATCGGTCCCTCGATGGTTGATGAAGATATCGCAGAGGGGCAGCGTGCTCGCTCGGATTGCGCCTTGGGGTTGAAGGATTTTGCGGCACAGGTTTTTGGCAGATGTAGCACAACGTTGCTGCATGATGATTTTTTCCTTCCTTAGAGAAAGCTAAAAACAAAGAGTGATGTGTTGTTGATTGAGAAAATACAGCTTGAGAGTTATGCCTCTCTCTCTATATATATTAAAATTTGATTATTTTGTGACCACTTTGATTTTCAAGCTATGAATTTTATAATTTTCTTGGGTATTTTGTTTGAAAAAAAAAACAAAAATACAAGAAAATTAGGAAGCACAAAGGCTTGTTAGCTTGACCCCTCTATGCTTTTTTTTGCCTATTTAGTACGTAAAATCCTTCAAACACGTTTAATGTCTATACATATTTTTATTTAATTTTGAAGCAGTCTCTCCGAGGTTATTGAATATAATACTAAAATATTTATAATTAATTGGACCAAAATTGAACATTGAAATATTCTTCTCTTCCTTTTCACTTTTTTTAGTTTTTTTATAATTAGTAGTATCTAATTCATAAATCGATTAATCCAAATATTAAGGGGTGTATATGAACAAAGTGTTCAGTGAATTGTTTGTTTACTAAAATAAATAAACAAGTATGAACAAATTTTTTTATGTTCATTTAATAAATGAACGAACACAAACATGTGTGATTAGTTCGTTTATGTTAGTGAGCAAGCTCGTTTATTTATGTTCATGAACAAACTTATTTATCCCGTTCTCTTTTTCCTTTTAATTTTTTAACATTTTAAATATTGGTGAAGTAGGAACTAAATTGAACACATGATAAAAGTTAAAATTTAAACTATGAGTTTTAAAGAGTTTAAGCACTAGTGGCATAATTTTATATTTTTTTGTTAGCTTGCAAATGAAAGGTAAAAATAAACACTAAACGAATATGTTCGCGAACACTAAATGAACAAATTCGTGAATATATAAATAAACTTGTCCGTGTGCATTAAACAAACATACTTGCGAATAATAAATAAATGAATACGAACACCTTAAAGAATAAATAAATGAACACAATATTAAAAATTTAAACGTATACGAATCGAATATAAATACTTTAAAAAATAAACAAATGAACATAAAGATAATTATAAATTTTATGTTAGTCTTATTATGTTACCATCAACAATAACGGTTACCAATTATGTATATCCTAATTTTGACCATTACATCTAAGGATATAGGTATGGGTCGGACTAAATTTTTAACTTACCTGAAACTAGGGGTGTGCAAATCCGGGTACCCGGATTTTTGGGTACCCGATTCTTGGGTACCCGAAATTTCCGGGTCGATGATTTCTCGGCCCGTGTCCCGACCCGGATGTTACGGGTGCCCGGTAATCGGGTACCCGATACCCGGTTTTTAATTTTTTATTTTTAAATTATTAATTTAAAAAAATATATACACAAATTTAAATGTTCGAAACTTCGAATTACATACTCTAATATCCGAACATAAAATTTAAAAGTTCAAAATACAAAATATAATAATCCATAATATAAATAATTCATTCTATTTTATATAATTATATATATATATAAAAAAACTACCGGGTACCCGGAAAAACTAGATTTTGTGACCCAGGCCCGACCCGAGAAATGTCGGGCCGGGTACCCGACCCGGCCGGGTAATTTTTTTAGAGAATTACACGATTTTTTATATCCGGGTCGGCGGGTCGGATCAACCGGGTCGGGTAATTTAAAGAGATATTTGATTTGATTTTTGAATAAAATTAATATTTGATTTGATCAAATATATATATATAATTCTTATTTTTATTCAGTAATAAAGAGATCTAATTGAAAAGTATAGAGAGATGATTATTATTGTAATTGTTCTTAAATATATAATGAATTATTATACTATTATCTCGGGTCAAAGATTTTTCACCTAAACCCGAATTCAACTCAACCTTATCCTTCAAAAAACATGACTTGGTCTATATATGAATTTTCAAAGAAAAAAGATTCGATCATATAAGATCAGATCAGACTAAAATATCGTACTCATCCCTAAATACACCAAGTTTAATTGAAATTATATAATCGAAAGAACATTGCTTAATTTACCTTTTTTTAGTTAAATGTGTCTCATTGATTAATCAATGAGTACTGCATAGACCTATTAAAAGGATCATCAATCAAATTTAATTTACTCCACTTATAATTTAAATTCAAAATTTTCATCTTGATTAAAAATTTAAAATTCCATCCCATAAAATTAACTAATTAATTTAGTAGTACTTAATTCACTCATTTAGACCATGTATTAATAATATTTTATAATTGAATTATCACACATATATTATCATAAAACTAATTACCAACTATGCAGAAAGTGGACACATTTCAATTATATAAAAAGAGGAATAAAAATTGAGAGTTTGCCAATGAATCCAAAGATCAGTACAGTATGAAATATTGACAGAAAACGGTGAACATGATGAATAAGGTCAAAATAATATTTTAGGTAGCGTTTTATCGTAAATGTTTAAAAAATAATATTTTTGATAACGTATTTCTTTAATCGTATATTAAGATTAGCGTAAGACATCTGAGATTCATGGCACTGTCCAAGGATGAATATTAAAATTACAAATTTGGTACAAAAGTACAAATCAATTGGTCCATGACGCATAATAGTTTAAGGTTGTAACATTTCTTCGCTATCACTCGAATGCTTGAGTTCCAAGATAAGCTAAACTTTATCCTGCATGGTGGTTAGTCGATAAGGTTAGTGTTTATTTTTTAAATTTTTTATAGGTGTTCATAAATAAGTGCGCAAATAAATGAATTATTACTTATGATTGCAGGTGTTTATCCCTGTTTTGGAACATCGTCATTGGCTTCTCGTCCAACTTCAGCTCCCATCCCTGAAGATAATAGTATATGACAGCATGATAAATTACATATCACTGTCTGATTTGAGAGATATTATCAAGGGATAGAGCTCTCATTTGGCTAAATTCTTGGATGGGATTAATTATTGGACTCATTCTAGACACAAGAAGCCAAAGAAGTTCAATGTCACAGTTGTCAGAGACGAGACCGCGCCACAACAATCGCCGGGAGCCAGAGGGGATTGTGGTCCTCTCGTATGTATGTACTTGGCACGTTTGACGACGGGAAACACAGAGTTTCTACCTCCCACCGGTAGAGATAGAGTTGCAGTAGGCTTGTGGTTTCGTCATTATATGGCTAGAGCGATATATTCGAGACGCTGCCTACCTGTATCCGTGTTATGAAAGTATCCATTGTTAATTGGTAAGTCAAATGCAAGTTTTGTTAACATATATACTCCTTTTGGGTTGAAAATGTTTGGTTAAGTACCTAGAATTCAATAATTTGCTGTTTGTAGGTTTTAGATGTGTAGGAAGTCTTGTTTGAGCAAATGTTTGGTTTCTGTAGGTTAATCCTTAAGTGAGCTGCGTGAAATGGATGTACGGGTGCAAAAGTTGATTCATTGATTCAATAATTGATGAGGAAATAAGAATTATTATTATTTTTTGATTGTTTAATTGATTTGTAAAAAATGATTTGTAAATGTTAATTTGTTTAATTGATGTGTACATAATTCTTATTTGTGCTTGTTTAATTGATTGAAATGTAATAGTTGATTTGTTTATTTTCAATCTGCATTATGTTGAAGGCAAAACAGACTATCGCAACACGAAATTGACTATCACAAAGAGAGAATCGCAATGCGAAATGAAAATCGCAATGCGAAATGAAAATCGCAACGAGAAAATCGCAATGCGATTTTCATTTCGCATTGCGATTTTCTCGTTGCGATAGCCATTTTCGCGTTGCGATAGTCATTTTTGCGTTGCGATTTCCCCGTTGCGATAGTCAAATGAATGTCTAATAAGTGATAACAACTGAACAGATCATAGCAATGTTCAAACTCAAGTTACTAATACATGCCTAACTGAAAATGTTAAAAGTGCACACATAAAATACACATAATACAACGTTTGCATTTAAAAATCACCTAAGTTAACAGTCCCAAAAGGTGAAGCCGGTTGTGATTGGGATGATTTTGAAGATGATTGCGATTTAGATTGCCTTTTGCTTGACACATATGAGCTTTGGATTTTGATGAGGATCCATATTTTGGTAGAGGAAAAGATGATTGTGATGGCACTGGTGAACCACATGTCAACCTTGTATGACCACTTTCCTTGCACCGACTACATGTCGATCTCTTCTTCTCTTCACCCTTAGACGGTATACGATCGTGACTTTTTGGTCGGCCAGGTAGCCTTCTGTCCATGGCTGGTGGCAAAACTGTTTGTAAGTCATCTGGTATGTCCCACTCAAAAGGATGTTGCGAAACTAAAACCTGTTGCGAACTTTGAAAATCGCATTGCGATTCTGTATTATCTCGTTGCGATAGTCAGAATCTCGTTGCGAAAGTCAGAATCGCGTTGCGAAAGTCAGAATATCGTTGCGAAAGTCAGTATCGCGTTGCGATTTTGTATTATCGCGTTGCGATAGTCAGTATCGCATTGCGATTTACTTATTCGCATTGCGAATTGGGAAAATCGCAACGCGAAATTGGAAAATCGCATTGCGATAGTCATAATCGCGTTGCGAATCTGGAAACTGATTTGCGATAATAGAGATCGCGTTGCGAATTAGCGATCGCATTGCGATTTTGTTGGTCATTTTGGCAAATCCGGAAAAAGTTTGTTAAAATCGTATATTATATGAGATTTTTGGTCACTGAGGTTATTTTCTCTTATAAATTTTATGTTAGTCTTATTATGTTACCATCAACAATAACGGTTACCAATTATGTATATCCTAATTTTGACCATTACACGTAAGGATATAGGTATGGGTCGGACTAAATTTTTAACTTACCTGAAACTAAGGGTGTGCAAATCCGGGTACCCGATTTCCGTGTACCCAGATTTTCCGTGTCGATGATTTCTCGGCCCGTGTCCCGACCCGGATGTTACGGGTACCCGGTAATCGGGTACCCGATACCCGGTTTTTAATTTTTTATTTTCAAATTATTAATTTAAAAAAAAATATATACAGAAATTTAAATGTTCTAAACTTCGAATTACATACTCTAATATCCGAACATAAAATTTAAAAGTTCAAAATACAAAATATAATAATCCATAATATAAATAATTCATTATATTTTATATAATTATATATAAAAAAATAAAAAAAATAAAAAAACTAACCGAGTACTCGGGTAACCGGGTACCCGGAAAAATTAGATTTTGTGACCCGAGAAATGTCGGGCCGGGTAATATTTTTAGAGAATTACCCGTTTTTTTTAGATCCGGGTCGACGGGTCGAGTCAAACGGGTCGGGTAATTTTGCACACCCCTACTTGAAACGGACATGAGTATTATATTTGTATCCTCACCTGATTTGATTCGAGTTTAAAGAGATATTTGATTTGATTTTTGAATAAAATTGATATTTGATTTGATCAAATATATATATATAATTCTTATTTTTATTCAGTAATAAAGAGATCTAAATGAAAAGTATAGAGAGATGATTATTGTTATAATTGTTCTTAAATATAATGAATTATTATACTATTACCTCGGGTCAAAGATTTTTCACCTAAACCCGAATTCAACTCAACCTTATCCTTCAAAAACATGACTTGGTCTATATGAATTTTCAAAGAAAAAAGATTCGATCATATAAGATCGGATCAGACTAAAATATCGTACTCATCCCTAAATACACCAAGTTTAATTGAAATTATATAATCGCAAGAACATTGCTTAATTTACCTTTTTTTAGTTAAATGTGTCTCATTGATTAATCAATGAGTACTGCATAGACCTATTAAAAGGATCATCAATCAAATTTAATTTACTCCACTTATAATTTAAATTCAAAATTTTCATCTTGATTAAAAATTTAAAATTCCATCCCATAAAATTAACTAATTAATTTAGTAGTACTTAATTCACTCATTTAGACCATGTATTAATAATATTTTATAATTGAATTATCACACATATATTATCATAAAACTAATTACCAACTATGCAGAAAGTGGACACATTTCAATTATATAAAAAGAGGAATAAAAATTGAGAGTTTGCCAATGAATCCAAAGATCAGTACAATATGAAATATTGACAGAAAATGGTGAACATGATGAATAAGGTCAAAATAATATTTTAGGTAGCGTTTTATCGTAAATGTTAAAAAAATAATATTTTTGATAACGTATTTCTTTAATCGTATATTAAGATTAGCGTAAGACATCCGAGATTCATGGCACTGTCCAAGGATGAATATTAAAATTACAAATTTGGTACAAAAGTACAAATCAATTGGTCCATGACGCATAATAGTTTAAGGTTGTAACATTTCTTCGCTATCACTCGAATGCTTGAGTTCCAAGATAAGCTAAACTTTATCCTGCATGGTGGGAGGTCGATAAGGTTAGTGTTTATTTTTTAAATTTTTTATAGGTGTTCATAAATAAGTGCGCAAATAAATGAATTATTACTTATGATTGCAGGTGTTTATCCCTGTTTTGGAACATCGTCATTGGCTTCTCGTCCAACTTCAGCTCCCATCCCTGAAGATAATAGTATATGTCAGCATGAAAAATTACATATCACTGTCTGATTTGAGAGATATTATCAAGGGATAGAGCTCTCATTTGGCTAAATTCTTGGATGGGATTAATTATTGGACTCATTCTGGACACAAGAAGCCAAAGAAGTTCAATGTCACAGTTGTCAGAGACGAGACCGCGCCACAACAATCGCCGGGAGCCAGAGGGGATTGTGGTCCTCTCTTATGCATGTGCTTGGCACGTTTGACGACGGGAAACACATAGTTTCTACCTCCCACCGGTAGAGATAGAGCTGCAGTAGGCTTGTGGTTTCGTCATTATATGGCTAGAGCGATATATTCGAGACGCTGCCTACCTGTATCCGTGTTATGAAAGTATCCATTGTTAATTGGTAAGTCAAATGCAAGTTTTGTTAACATATATACTCCTTTTGGTTTGAAAATGTTTGGTTAAGTACCTAGAATTCAATAATTTGCTGTTTGTAGGTTTTAGATGTGTAGGAAGTCTTGTTTGAGCAAATGTTTGGTTTCTGTAGGTTAATCCTTAAGTGAGCTGCGTGAAATGGATGTACGGGTGCAAAAGTTGATTCATTGATTCAATAATTGATGAGGAAATAAGAATTATTATTATTTTTTGATTGTTTAATTGATTTGTAAAAAAAGATTTGTAAATGTTGATTTGTTTAATTGATGTGTACATAATTCTTATTTGTGTTTGTTTAATTGATTGAAATGTAATAGTTGATTTGTTTATTTTCAATCTGCATTATGTTGAAGGCAAAACAGACTATCGCAACACGAAATTGACTATCGCAAAGAGAGAATCGCAATGCGAAATGAAAATCGCAATGCGAAATGAAAATCGCAACGAGAAAATCGTAATGCGATTTTCATTTCGCATTGCGATTTTCTCGTTGCGATAGCCATTTTCGTGTTGCGATAGCCATTTTCGTGTTGTGATAGTCATTTTTGCGTTGCGATTTCCCCGTTGCGATAGTCAAATGAATGTCTAATAAGTGATAACAACTGAACAAATCATAGCAATGTTCAAACTCAAGTTACTAATACATGCCTAACTGAAAATGTTAAAAGTGCACACATAAAATACACATAATACAACGTTTGCATTTAAAAATCACCTAAGTTAACAGTCCCAAAAGGTGAAGCCGGTTGTGATTGGGATGATTTTGAAGATGATTGCGATTTTGATTGCCTTTTGCTTGACACATATGAGCTTTGGATTTTGATGAGGATCCATATTTTGGTAGAGGAAAAGATGATTGTGATGGCACTGGTGAACCACATGTCAACCTTGTATGACCACTTTCCTTGCACCGACTACATGTCGATCTCTTCTTCTCTTCACCCTTAGACGGTATACGATCGTGACTTTTTGGTCGGCCAGGTAGCCTTCTCTCCATGGCTGGTGGCAAAACTGTTTGTAAGTCATCTGGTATGTCCCACTCAGAAGGATGTTGCGAAACTAAAACCTGTTGCGAACTTTGAAAATCGCATTGCGATTCTGTATTATCTCGTTGCGATAGTCAGAATCTCGTTGCGAAAGTCAGAATCGCGTTGCGAAAGTCAGAATAGCGTTGCGAAAGTCAGTATCGCGTTGCAATTTTGTATTATCGCGTTGCGATAGTCAGTATCGCATTGCGATTTACTTATTCGCATTGCGAATTGGGAAAATCGCAACGCGAAATTGGAAAATCGCATTGCGATAGTCATAATCGCGTTGCGAATCTGGAAACTGATTTGCGATAATGGAGATCGCGTTGCGAATTAGCGATCGCATTGCGATTTTGTTGGTCATTTTGGCAAATCCGGAAAAAGTTGGTTAAAATCGTATATTATATGGGATTTTTGGTCACTGAGGTTATTTTCTCTTATAAATTTTATGTTAGTCTTATTATGTTACCATCAACAATAACGGTTACCAATTATGTATATCCTAATTTTGACCATTACACCTAAGGATATAGGTATGGGTCGGACTAAATTTTTAACTTACCTGAAACTAGGGGTGTGCAAATCCGGGTACCCGATTTCCGTGTACCCAGATTTTCCGTGTCGATGATTTCTCGGCCCGTGTCCCGACCCGGATGTTACGGGTACCCGGTAATCGGGTACCCGATACCCGGTTTTTTATTTTTTATTTTCAAATTATTAATTTAAAAAAATATATACAGAAATTTAAATGTTCTAAACTTCGAATTACATACTCTAATATCCGAACATAAAATTTAAAAGTTCAAAATACAAAATATAATAATCCATAATATAAATAATTCATTATATTTTATATAATTATATATAAAAAATAAAAAAAAATAAAAACTAGATTTTGTGACCCGGGAAATGTCGGGCCGGGTAATTTTTTTAGAGAATTACCCGTTTTTTTTAGATCCGGGTCGACGGGTCGAGTCAACCGGGTCGGGTAATTTTGCACACCCCTACTTGAAACGGACATGAGTATTATATTTGTATCCTCACCTGATTTGATTCGAGTTTAAAGAGATATTTGATTTGATTTTTGAATAAAATTGATATTTGATTTGATCAAATATATATATATATAATTCTTATTTTTATTCAGTAATAAAGAGATCTAATTGAAAAGTATAGAGAGATGATTATTCTTGTAATTGTTCTTAAATATATAATGAATTATTATACTATTATCTCGGGTCAAAGATTTTTCACCTAAACCCGAATTCAACTCAACCTTATCCTTCAAAAAACATGACTTGGTCTATATATGAATTTTCAAAGAAAAAAGATTCGATCATATAAGATCGGATCAGACTAAAATATCGTACTCATCCCTAAATACACCAAGTTTAATTGAAATTATATAATCGCAAGAACATTGCTTAATTTACCTTTTTTTAGTTAAATGTGTCTCATTGATTAATCAATGAGTACTGCATAGACCTATTAAAAGGATCATCAATCAAATTTAATTTACTCCACTTATAATTTAAATTCAAAATTTTCATCTTGATTAAAAATTTAAAATTCCATCCCATAAAATTAACTAATTAATTTAGTAGTACTTAATTCACTCATTTAGACCATGTATTAATAATATTTTATAATTGAATTATCACACATATATTATCATAAAACTAATTACCAACTATGCAGAAAGTGGACACATTTCAATTATATAAAAAGAGGAATAAAAATTGAGAGTTTGCCAATGAATCCAAAGATCAGTACAGTATGAAATATTGACAGAAAACGGTGAACATGATGAATAAGGTCAAAATAATATTTTAGGTAGCGTTTTATCGTAAATGTTAAAAAAATAATATTTTTGATAACGTATTTCTTTAATCGTATATTAAGATTAGCGTAAGACATCCGAGATTCATGGCACTGTCCAAGGATGAATATTAAAATTACAAATTTGGTACAAAAGTACAAATCAATTGGTCCATGACGCATAATAGTTTAAGGTTGTAACATTTCTTCGCTATCACTCGAATGCTTGAGTTCCAAGATAAGCTAAATTTTATCCTGCATGGTGGGAGGTCGATAAGGTTAGTGTTTATTTTTTAAATTTTTTATAGGTGTTCATAAATAAGTGCGCAAATAAATGAATTATTACTTATGATTGCAGGTGTTTATCCCTGTTTTGGAACATCGTCATTGGCTTCTCGTCCAACTTCAGCTCCTATCCCTGAAGATAATAGTATATGACAGCATGATAAATTACATATCACTGTCTGGTTTGAGAGATATTATCAAGGGATAGAGCTCTCATTTGGCTAAATTCTTGGATGGGATTAATTATTGGACTCATTCTGGACACAAGAAGCCAAAGAAGTTCAATGTCACAGTTGTCAGAGACGAGACCGCGCCACAACAATCGCCGGGAGCCAGAGGGGATTGTGGTCCTCTCGTATGTATGTACTTGGCACGTTTGACGACGGGAAACACAGAGTTTCTACCTCCCACCGGTAGAGATAGAGTTGCAGTAGGCTTGTGGTTTCGTCATTATATGGCTAGAGCGATATATTCGAGACGCTGCCTACCTGTATCCGTGTTATGAAAGTATACATTGTTAATTGGTAAGTCAAATGCAAGTTTTGTTAACATATATACTCCTTTTGGTTTGAAAATGTTTGGTTAAGTACCTAGAATTCAATAATTTGTTGTTTGTAGGTTTTAGATGTGTAGGAAGTCTTGTTTGAGCAAATGTTTGGTTTCTGCAGGTTAATCCTTAAGTGAGCTGCGTGAAATGGATGTACGGGTGCAAAAGTTGATTCATTGATTCAATAATTGATGAGGAAATAAGAATTATTATTATTTTTTGATTGTTTAATTGATTTGTAAAAAATGATTTGTAAATGTTGATTTGTTTAATTGATGTGTACATAATTCTTATTTGTGCTTGTTTAATTGATTGAAATGTAATAGTTGATTTGTTTATTTTCAATCTGCATTATGTTGAAGGCAAAACAGACTATCGCAACACGAAATTGACTATCGCAAAGAGAGAATCACAATGCAAAATGAAAATCGCAATGCGAAATGAAAATCGCAACGAGAAAATCACAATGTGATTTTCATTTCACATTGCGATTTTCTCGTTGCGATAGCCATTTTCGCGTTGCGATAGCCATTTTCGCGTTGCGATAGTCATTTTTGCGTTGCGATTTCCCCGTTGCGATAGTCAAATGAATGTCTAATAAGTGATAACAACTGAACATATCATAGCAATGTTCAAACTCAAGTTACTAATACATGCCTAACTGAAAATGTTAAAAGTGCACACATAAAATACACATAATACAACGTTTGCATTTAAAAATCACTTAAGTTAACAGTCCCAAAAGGTGAAGCCGGTTGTGATTGGGATGATTTTGAAGATGATTGCGATTTAGATTGCCTTTTGCTTGACACATATGAGCTTTGGATTTTGATGAGGATCCATATTTTGGTAGAGGAAAAGATGATTGTGATGGCACTGGTGAACCACATGTCAACCTTGTATGACCACTTTCCTTGCACCGACTACATGTCGATCTCTTCTTCTCTTCAGCCTTAGACGGTATACGATCGTGACATTTTGGTCGGCCAGGTAGCATTCTGTCCATGGCTGGTGGCAAAACTGTTTGTAAGTCATCTGGTATGTCCCACTCAGAAGGATGTTGCGAAACTAAAACCTGTTGCGAACTTTGAAAATCGCATTGCGATTCTGTATTATCCCGTTGCGATAGTCAGAATCTCGTTGCGAAAGTCAGAATCGCGTTGCGAAAGTCAGAATATCGTTGCGAAAGTCAGTATCGTGTTGCGATTTTGTATTATCGCGTTGCGATAGTCAGTATCGCATTGCGATTTACTTATTCACATTGCGAATTGGGAAAATCGCAACGCGAAATTGGAAAATCGCATTGCGATAGTCATAATCGCGTTGCGAATCTGGAAACTGATTTGCGATAATGGAGATCGCGTTGCGAATTAGCGATCGCATTGCGATTTTGTTGGTCATTTTGGCAAATCCGGAAAAAGTTGGTTAAAATCATATATTATATGGGATTTTTGGTCACTGAGGTTATTTTCTCTTATAAATTTTATGTTAGTCTTATTATGTTACCATCAACAATAACGGTTACCAATTATGTATATCCTAATTTTGACCATTACACCTAAGGATATAGGTATGGGTCGGACTAAATTTTTAACTTACCTGAAACTAGGGGTGTGCAAATCCGGGTACCCGATTTCCGTGTACCCAGATTTTCCGGGTCGATGATTTCTCGGCCCGTGTCCCGACCCGGATGTTACGGGTACCCGGTAATCGGGTACCCGATACCCGGTTTTTAATTTTTTATTTTCAAATTAATAATTTAAAAAAAATATATACAGAAATTTAAATGTTCTAAACTTCGAATTACATACTCTAATATCCGAACATAAAATTTAAAAGTTCAAAATACAAAATATAATAATCCATAATATAAATAATTCATTATATTTTATATAATTATATATAAAAAAATAAAAAAAATAAAAAAAACTAACCGAGTACTCGGGTAACCGGGTACCCGGAAAAATTAGATTTTGTGACCCGGGAAATGTCGGGCCGGGTAATTTTTTTAGAGAATTACCCGTTTTTTTAGATCCGGGTCGACGGGTCGAGTCAAACGGGTCGGGTAATTTTGCACACCCCTACTTGAAACGGACATGAGTATTATATTTGTATCCTCACCTGATTTAATTCGAGTTTAAAGAGATATTTGATTTGATTTTTGAATAAAATTGATATTTGATTTGATCAAATATATATATATATATATAATTCTTATTTTTATTCAGTAATAAAGAGATCTAAATGAAAAGTATAGAGAGATGATTATTGTTATAATTGTTCTTAAATATATAATGAATTATTATACTATTATCTCGGGTCAAAGATTTTTCACCTAAACCCGAATTCAACTCAACCTTATCCTTCAAAAAACATGACTTGGTCTATATATGAATTTTCAAAGAAAAAAGATTCGATCATATAAGATCGGATCAGACTAAAATATCGTACTCATCCCTAAATATACCAAGTTTAATTGAAATTATATAATCGCAAGAACATTGCTTAATTTACCTTTTTTAGTTAAATGTGTCTCATTGATTAATCAATGAGTACTGCATAGACCTATTAAAAGGATCATCAATCAAATTTAATTTACTCCACTTATAATTTAAATTCAAAATTTTCATCTTGATTAAAAATTTAAAATTCCATCCCATAAAATTAACTAATTAATTTAGTAGTACTTAATTCACTCATTTAGACCATGTATTAATAATATTTTATAATTGAATTATCACACATATATTATCATAAAACTAATTACCAACTATGCAGAAAGTGGACACATTTCAATTATATAAAAAGAGGAATAAAAATTGAGAGTTTGCCAATGAATCCAAAGATCAGTACAATATGAAATATTGACAGAAAACGGTGAACATGATGAATAAGGTCAAAATAATATTTTAGGTAGCGTTTTATCGTAAATGTTAAAAAAATAATATTTTTGATAACGTATTTCTTTAATCGTATATTAAGATTAGCGTAAGACATCCGAGATTCATGGCACTGTCCAAGGATGAATATTAAAATTACAAATTTGGTACAAAAGTACAAATCAATTGGTCCATGACGCATAATAGTTTAAGGTTGTAACATTTCTTCGCTATCACTCGAATGCTTGAGTTCCAAGATAAGCTAAACTTTATCCTGCATGGTGGGAGGTCGATAAGGTTAGTGTTTATTTTTTAAATTTTTATAGGTGTTCATAAATAAGTGCGCAAATAAATGAATTATTACTTATGATTGCAGGTGTTTATCCCTGTTTTGGAACATCGTCATTGGCTTCTCGTCCAACTTCAGCTCCCATCCCTGAAGATAATAGTATATGACAGCATGATAAATTACATATCACTGTCTGATTTGAGAGATATTATCAAGGGATAGAGCTCTCATTTGGCTAAATTCTTGGATGGGATTAATTATTGGACTCATTCTGGACACAAGAAGCCAAAGAAGTTCAATGTCACAGTTGTCAGAGACGAGACTGCGCCACAACAATCGCCGGGAGCCAGAGGGGATTGTGGTCCTCTCTTATGCATGTGCTTGGCACGTTTGACGACGGGAAACACAGAGTTTCTACCTCCCACCGGTAGAGATAGAGCTGCAGTAGGCTTGTGGTTTCGTCATTATATGGCTAGAGCGATATATTCGAGACGCTGCCTACCTGTATCCGTGTTATGAAAGTATCCATTGTTAATTGGTAAGTCAAATGCAAGTTTTGTTAACATATATACTCCTTTTGGTTTGAAAATGTTTGGTTAAGTACCTAGAATTCAATAATTTGCTGTTTGTAGGTTTTAGATGTGTAGGAAGTCTTGTTTGAGCAAATGTTTGGTTTCTGTAGGTTAATCCTTAAGTGAGCTGCGTGAAATGGATGTACGGGTGCAAAAGTTGATTCATTGATTCAATAATTGATGAGGAAATAAGAATTATTATTATTTTTTGATTGTTTAATTGATTTGTAAAAAATGATTTGTAAATGTTGATTTGTTTAATTGATGTGTACATAATTCTTATTTGTGCTTGTTTAATTGATTGAAATGTAATAGTTGATTTGTTTATTTTCAATCTGCATTATGTTGAAGGCAAAACAGACTATCGCAACACGAAATTGACTATCGCAAAGAGAGAATCGCAATGCGAAATGAAAATCGCAATGCGAAATGAAAATCGCAACGAGAAAATCGTAATGCGATTTTCATTTCGCATTGCGATTTTCTCGTTGCGATAGCCATTTTCGCGTTGCGATAGCCATTTTCGCGTTGTGATAGTCATTTTTGCGTTGCGATTTCCCCGTTGCGATAGTCAAATGAATGTCTAATAAGTGATAATAACTGAACAAATCATAGCAATGTTCAAACTCAAGTTACTAATACATGCCTAACTGAAAATGTTAAAAGTGCACACATAAAATACACATAATACAACGTTTACATTTAAAAATCACCTAAGTTAACAGTCCCAAAAGGTGAAGCCGGTTGTGATTGGGATGATTTTGAAGATGATTGCGATTTTGATTGCCTTTTGCTTGACACATATGAGCTTTGGATTTTGATGAGGATCTATATTTTGGTAGAGGAAAAGATGATTGTGATGGCACTGGTGAACCACATGTCAACCTTGTATGACCACTTTCCTTGCACCGACTACATGTCGATCTCTTCTTCTCTTCACCCTTAGACGGTATACGATCGTGACTTTTTGGTCGGCCAGGTAGCCTTCTCTCCATGGCTGGTGGCAAAACTGTTTGTAAGTCATCTGGTATGTCCCACTCAGAAGGATGTTGCGAAACTAAAACCTGTTGCGAACTTTGAAAATCGCATTGCGATTCTGTATTATCTCGTTGCGATAGTCAGAATCTCGTTGCGAAAGTCAGAATCGCGTTGCGAAAGTCAGAATAGCGTTGCGAAAGTCAGTATCGTGTTGCGATTTTGTATTATCGCGTTGCGATAGTCAGTATCGCATTGCGATTTACTTATTCACATTGCGAATTGGGAAAATCGCAACGCGAAATTGGAAAATCGCATTGCGATAGTCATAATCGCGTTGCGAATCTGGAAACTGATTTGCGATAATGGAGATCGCGTTGCGAATTAGCGATCGCATTGCGATTTTGTTGGTCATTTTGGCAAATCCGGAAAAAGTTGGTTAAAATCGTATATTATATGGGATTTTTGGTCACTGAGGTTATTTTCTCTTATAAATTTTATGTTAGTCTTATTATGTTACCATCAACAATAACGGTTACCAATTATGTATATCCTAATTTTGACCATTACACCTAAGGATATAGGTATGGGTCGGACTAAATTTTTAACTTACCTGAAACTAGGGGTGTGCAAATCCGGGTACCCGATTTCCGTGTACCCAGATTTTCCGGGTCGATGATTTCTCGGCCCGTGTCCCGACCCGGATGTTACGGGTACCCGGTAATCGGGTACCCGATACCCGGTTTTTAATTTTTTTTTCAAATTATTAATTTAAAAAATATATACAGAAATTTAAATGTTCTAAACTTCGAATTACATACTCTAATATCCGAACATAAAATTTAAAAGTTCAAAATACAAAATATAATAATCCATAATATAAATAATTCATTATATTTTATATAATTATATAAAAAAAATAAAAAAAAATAAAAACTAACCGGGTACTCGGGTAACCGGGTACCCGGAAAAATTAGATTTTGTGACCCGGGAAATGTCGGGCCGGGTAATTTTTTTAGAAAATTACCCGTTTTTTTTAGATCCGGGTCGACGGGTCGAGTCAACCGGGTCGGGTAATTTTGCACACCCCTACTTGAAACGGACATGAGTATTATATTTGTATCCTCACCTGATTTGATTCGAGTTTAAAGAGATATTTGATTTGATTTTTGAATAAAATTGATATTTGATTTGATCAAATATATATATATATATATATATAATTCTTATTTTTATTCAGTAATAAAGAGATCTAATTGAAAAGTATAGAGAGATGATTATTCTTGAAATTGTTCTTAAATATATAATGAATTATTATACTATTATCTCGGGTCAAAGATTTTTCCCCTAAACCCGAATTCAACTCAACCTTATCCTTCAAAAAACATGACTTGGTCTATATATGAATTTTCAAAGAAAAAAGATTCGATCATATAAGATCGGAACAGACTAAAATATCGTACTCATCCCTAAATACACCAAGTTTAATTGAAATTATATAATCGCAAGAACATTGCTTAATTTACCTTTTTTTAGTTAAATGTGTCTCATTGATTGATCAATGAGTACTGCATAGACCTATTAAAAGGATCATCAATCAAATTTAATTTACTCCACTTATAATTTAAATTCAAAATTTTCATCTTGATTAAAAATTTAAAATTCCATCCCATAAAATTAACTAATTAATTTAGTAGTACTTAATTCACTCATTTAGACCATGTATTAATAATATTTTATAATTGAATTATCACACATATATTATCATAAAACTAATTACCAACTATGCAGAAAGTGGACACATTTCAATTATATAAAAAGAGGAATAAAAATTGAGAGTTTGCCAATGAATCCAAAGATCAGTACAATATGAAATATTGACAGAAAACGGTGAACATGATGAATAAGGTCAAAATAATATTTTAGGTAGCGTTTTATCGTAAATGTTAAAAAAATAATATTTTTGATAACATATTTCTTTAATAGTATATTAAGGTTAGCGTAAGACATCCGAGATTCATGGCACTGTCCAAAGATGAATATTAAAATTACAAATTTGGTACAAAAGTACAAATCAATTGGTCCATGACGCATAATAGTTTAAGGTGGTAACATTTCTTCGCTATCACTCGAATGCTTGAGTTCCAAGATTTGGTAAATTGCAATTTGATATATTTCTATTTTGATCTCGGAAAGTTTCTTTTAACATTAATATATGAATTTAGAATTTTCTATCATTTTACTAATTTAATGTCACAGTCTCAAAATTACACACCATTAAAATATTAAAATTAGAAAAACCATCAAGTTTAAGACTATTGTAGATAAAATATGTTAGGGACTAAATTAAAAATGTTATCAAATTTAGATACTAAAAATTACATTTTTCTAGAAATAATAAAAGCTTCTTTTACTACTACAGTGTTCCGCCCGACATAACGTAGATGGATATCTTTTGTTTATTACGTTGAAGTGTTGAATTTCTTTTAGAGTCATTGTTAAGTGTCCATAAGAAAGTGAAATGTGTTATATCATAGTTTTTTTTCAATGGTAGATTTAATCATAATTAAATAGAATATTTATTTTTTAAATATAATAAATTACCTTTTTTTTTATAAATTTACGAGATTAAATATTTTAATAATAATATATCACAAATTGAACTGATTAAATCGTCAGTTCTAGTAATATAATCAATTTAATCAATAATTTAATCAACTTCTTACAACATTATCTTTATAAAAAATATTAAATTAAAAATATATATTAAATTTTTAGATGAATACCTCGTTATTAGGTCAAAAGTGTTGAATTGAAGGCATATTATATGTACGGGTTTGACTATTTTGTGACTATAGTCATATTTTCAGATTCAAATGAGACATATATATATATATATAAAATTTATTATATGCGAACCTAATGTTTTAGGGATTTATACAGGGACTTGGCATTTCAATAGTCAAATAAATGTTTAATATTTTCGGATCAATTCAAACAAAAATTAAAAATTTTAAAATAATCGAATACTCGAATTTGCTTAAACAAGATAAAATCTTTTTTCATATTTACTCAAAAAAAAAAAATTGTTATCGAAAATGTTAGGTCATTATTTGAGCATATTAAAAAATATTAGAATCTTATTTAATCATTTTTAGAATGTTGGGCCCTTATTAAGTGTTTAACCTATGCTTTTATAATGCTATTAGTTAGTCTAAATAGGTAATATCGTTAATTATAACATTCAAAATGCTTTTATCGTTTTTTATCCCAAAAAAAAAAACAATTGTAATCCAAAAACTTACACATTCTATTAAATTAATCATAATCTAAAAAATATATAAATGATCATTATTTAAAAATTTATTATTGTACGAATCAAGTCACCTCAGTGGTAAAAAGTTGTTATTATTCCTTGAAGTATCAAATTCGAGCAATCTTGTACTTAACCTAGATTAATTAAAAAAGCATTATTAAAGCATTAAATAAATAAATTATTAAAAATCGTTTCAAAATAAAATGAGAAACAAAATTGATAAAATTTTTATAAATTAAAAATAAATATTGAATTAGGAATAATTTGATAGTATATATAAGTTTTTGGGACTAAGACCATTATTATACCACGTTCCACAAATTTTATTTAGTCAATGATCAAGATTGACGATATGGTTTCTAATTAACCTGCAGCAGCTGGATTTTTTTTTCCTTTGGTTTCTGAGGAATAGGAAATATTGTTTGGATCCATTTTGTGGTGTCTATAAACGAGACGGAATCAAACAATATTTTCACCGAAAGTTTCAAAGGTGGAGAGCGTGCTGCAACGGAGCCGACGATTGATTATGGAAGCAAAACAAGCGTAAGATTTATCTTTGGCACCTTTACACAGGTGTAATAGGAAACCTCGGGACGTTCGATGGAATCCTCTGCTTCGGGGATGGTATAAGGTCAATACGGATGGGGCTCGTAGACCTATAACTGGCCTCACAACATGCGGTGGAGTTATTCGGGATGTTTCGGGGAATTGGATTGGTGGTTTTTCGAAAACTATTGGAGTGTGTACGGTGTTAGATGCTAAACTTGGGGGCTCTTCAAGGACTTACTATGGCTTGGAAGTTGGGTTTGAAACACATAGTGCTTGAGACGGACAACAATGATACTCCTAAAGTAAGGTGGTAACATGGATTCGGTTTTTGCTCATGTGACTTGAGAAGGAAATCGGACAGCGGACATCATGACAAAGTTAGCTTGCCGTTTGGATTTTACACTTTCAACGATCCTCTTAGAGAGATTTTGTCTATCTTTCATGCTGAGATAGATAGATAAAACAGTAAGCAGGGATGGGGTTTTAGTTTAGACCCTCTATTTTTTCTTCTTTCCATTCAAAAAAAATTGACGACATGGTACCAAAATAGAAATGAAATGTAAGATTGGGCATAATTTTAAAAATTATAATTAGATGGTCAAAATAAAAATACAATAATAGATGCAATACCGAATACATAGTTTACCCTATAGTTTATCTACTTTGAAATATTAAAAAAACTCGTGAAAAAACCGGGAAATCAACGAACAATCACAGCCTGTTCAAATAAAAAAATAAATCAAATTTAGTAAAAAATCAAGAACAAAACCCTACGTACCATCCAATTCGAACCCAGCATTTACTTTTCGTTAAGTCGTTGCAAATGAAAAAGCTAACCCTAAAACACCAAACCATGAAATTGTAATGAAAACACAGACAGACAGATGAGCAAACAAACACAACGAAGCCAAAGGGTTTGAACAACATGAGGAGTTGGTTTCCATAAATAAGCCTGCTCTTGTTGCTGTTCTATTCCGGGTTCCAGAAACATGAACAGCAACCCCAGTCTGGGTTTTGTTTCGTTCTAAATTCTTGTTTATCTTTATTTTATTTATTGATTGATTAATTGTCAATATATCTTAGAAAGAAAGAAAAAAAAAACGTTTTATTGCTTCGTCTTCTTGTTTCTGCATGTATTTCCTTACTATTTTTACCTTTCAGTGTGTTTGGTTTTGAAAGACTTGGACGGTTTTCTCTTTGGTCGGACTTTGTAATTGAACATGCCGTACTCTTTCTGTGGATTTTCCCCGATGTTGTTTGGTCGGAAAATACCGGTCAAACTTCCCCAGGTAATTATTTGGATTTTCTTCTTAATTATTTGTTCTCTGCTTTTTTTTTTTTGCATGCGATTTTTTTGAGTATAAGATCCTTCTTTGTTTTAAAATTAGAAAATTTAAATCTTTGGTTCACATTTTCTTCGGTTTAAATACTTGTTACATCTCTATTTATTTTGAAGTTAGACAAATTAAACTTAATCTTTAATTTTTTTTGGTTTAAACACTAATTTATTTAGAATAGTCGATCTAGAATGATGGTTACTTAGCTCATGAATCAACATGCAAGGTTATCAATTTGTGTTCAAAGGTTAATTTAGAAATGTGAAATTATATATATATATATATATATATATATATATATAAATTATATTTTAAGCTGTTAAGGATATAATCCCTTAACTCTCAATGTTTATCAAAATTATCATTTTGTCCCCTATTCTATTTTTAGATCATTTTGGTCTTTAAAGTTTTATTTTAGGATAAAAAAACTTCCAACATTTGACTGAATAATAACTTTGTCTCTTATCTCTTTTTTTGAAGTATTTTAGCCCTCAACGTTTCATTTTATGTTTATAAGGCTCCTATTTTGGAACATTTTTTGTGTGTTAACTAATAATTTTTATCTATAGAGGGAACTTTTTCCCAAAGTGAAATGTTGGGGTCAAAATACTCCAAAAAAAAAAGATTACATGTCAAAATGATCATTTTGGTGAATATTGGGGGTTATTTTTGGTATTATGCCTAAAATTTATATAATTATAGGTTAATATATGATAAAATTATATTTTTGATCTCTCTAAAATGATGAAATTATGATTTGATCTTTATAATTTTTGTAAAATTATAAATTAATACTGTTATGAAATTATATTTTAATTCGCATAAAAGAAAAAATTCTCAATTGGTCCCTGTCCAACTGAAATTATTTTTTGTGACTTTGTACAGGGACAAACTCCCCCTCAGCCTCATGAATCTAAGGCACCCAAGAATCGAAAGGAAATTATACAGGTTGCCAAGAAGGAAAGTTCATCATCTCAATCAACATTCAACTTCATTTTGATCATGGAGCTTAGGAAAAAGATCATAGCTTTCAGAGAATTATTTGATCTACCACTTCCTAATACATCAGTTTCAATGGATCAGGTCTGTTTTACCAAACTTCTAAATCCATCAAAAAAGCATAGTACAGGACTTTATATGCAATTTGACTAACTACTTTGATCCAATGTTTGTTTCAAGAGATTTATATCTTTCCTTATATGTCTCGCTGCAGTTGCTGATAGGGACAATGAAAGACCTAAATAAGTTCTGCCCTGAAAGCATACCAAATTTCCGAATTTCAGAGTTGAAAAGATTATCTCTTGATAAGGTATTGCCCTTTTCCCCCCTCATAAAATTAGCTGAAAAAGGAGTGTTTTGATTTATCCTATGCTAACTGTTCGACGAAATGCCTCAAACAGGTGCTGGTATACTTTTGCAAGTCATTGCAAGGCCTTGGAGACACGTCAAAGATGAGTGATAAGTGGATATACAAATATAAATACGATATATATGAGCATGATAATGAAAAATGCAAAAAAGTTGATAAACTCGGTATGTAGTAAAATTTCTGGACGTAGTTCTTACATGTTGGTGATGACTATATATTGCTCTTACATTTTGACTTTCGCAGTTGAAATTGCTGTGGAAACACTCAATGGATTGATTAAGATAGCGAGGGAGAAATTCGACATGACCGATGAAGATGATGAGAGCAGGGAGTTCAGTTTGAAGGCGAAAACGTTCGGAAAGGTCTTGAAGGAGTCTTATTTGGAAAACAGCTCGAGTTGCCCTTCTCCCGTGACACCAACGTCAGTACTTCCTGAGGGGACGAATGGTTCACCAAAATCCTCATCATCTGCTTTGTTACCGATCAGGGTTCAATCCACAGAGAAACTGAACCCTGACCATGTGAAGCGGCTCCCGTTAGATATGCTTCCCAAGGTTCGAGTCCATGTTCCTAGCTCTTTGAACCAAAAGAAGGCTACCAATGAGAAACAAAAGAAAGAAGTAACGGGCAATTCTCCAGTGAGAAAAGCCTCAATTGTTGATGAAACCGGAGATTTCAGCTTTCAAAATGCGAAATTAGATGTTCCGCTTTCTAATTCAAACAATGCTGATAGTGATAAAACAAAGTTCTCATCAAATGCAGCACTGCCATCATCACCACCAGAGATGCAACCTTCCAAGTTGTTGAAAGATAAAGAAGTGGTTGCCGAAAAATCACCACGACCACGACCTCCATCGGCATCACTAGTGCCTTCACTGCCAACATCTCCATTGCCATCAGCATCACCATTGCCTTCAACGCCAACATCTCCATTGCCATCAGCATCACCATTGCCTTCACCACCAACATGTCCATTGCCTTTGCCTTCACAAGCATCATCAGCTGAAGTTTCATTGCCTACGCCACCATCAAAGAGATCAAAGATGTCAACAGATATGGACAGAGACATAAAATTAAGTCCACCACCACCAGCAGGACTATCAGCTGAAGTTTTGCTGCCAATCCAGCCATCAAAGCTTCCAAAAGATATCGGAGTAGATATAAGATCCTTAGCGCCAACAGCACCACCATTGTTGCAGCCAAATGTAGTATCAGGAGGACCACCAATACCACCGTTGTTACTGCCAAATGTAGTCTCAGGAAAACCATTAGCACCACCTTTGTTGCAGCCAAATGTAGTATCAGGAGGACCACCATTTCCCCCACCCCTAACATCACAACCAACTGTAGAAGCTGCTCAAGCAACATTGGTAGCAGCAGCCAGAATCCCATTGCCGCTTCCACGGTCACCTCCACCTCCAACCTCATCGAAGCCAATTGTAGTGGCTACAGGAGCACCCCTTCCGCCACCCCCTCCAATCACGTTGAGTTCAAAAGTAGAGCTTAATGGAGCACCACTTCCAGTTCCACCACCACCTCCACCCCCTGGAACAACATCAACAATACCACAACCTCCTCCACTGGCTGCAGCAAAAGCCTTGAGCCCCAAGAAAGCAAATACTAAACTGAAGAGACCATGTCCGGTGAGTAACCTATATCGGGTTCTTAGGGGCAAAGTAGAAGGATGTCCATTGCAAAGCAAATCATCTAGTGAAAAATATATTGGCGTTGGAAGCATACCTAGTGGAAAACAAGAGATGGCTGATGCATTAGCAGAGATGACAAAGAGGTGCATTATGAACCTGAACCTTATTTCCAATGATTTTCGTTCTTAAAGAACAAGGGGCATTAGTGAAATAAGTGACTAACCATATTTGTTATTCGACTTGGTTTCAGATCAGATTACTTCCAACAGATTGAAGAAGAGGTCGAGAAATATGCAAAATCAATCACAGAGCTCAAAACCGCTATCAGCACATTCAGTACCAATGACATGACAAAGCTCCTCAAGTTCCACAAACATGTGGAATCCATTCTCGAAAACGTAACAGATGAAATTCAGGTTATTTTAGCTCGTTTATCGACCTTTATTTCATTATGTTGACGAATCTATTACTTCATGAATTGTTGTTCAACCTCAAAATGTTTTGGATTGCAGGTTCTAGCAAGATTTGAAGGATTCCCCAATAAAAAATTGGAAGCATTAAGGACAGCGTCAGCCCTTTACTCGAAGTTAGAATCAATGATCACTGTGCTTCAAAACTGGAATTTTGAGGTTCCTCTGGCCGAGCTTCTTGACAAGGTTGATCAATATTTCAACAAGGTACAATTTGGCCCTAACCATTTTAACCGTTACCTTCTATGGCATTTCTCCATAACAATGAAAATGCATATAATTATGTACAGATTAAAGGGGAAATAGATACCTTGGAGCAAACCAAAGACGAAGAATCCAAGAAATTTATGAGCCACAACATCGAGTTCGACTTCCAAATTCTTGTACAAATCAAAGAAGCATTGGTTGATGTTTCCTCCAACTGCATGGAGTTAGCTATGAAGGTGAACTAATTTTCCAATCTCAGTCAATTTTGAAGCTTGTTATTATTCTTCTGGCATATTACATCGGATTTCTTTCACCTGCTTTTTGGATCGGAAAACCAGGAGAGAAGAGAAGTAAAGTTGATAGAAAATGAAGGGTCCAAAACCAAAGCTGAAGCACAAAAGAAAGGGTGCGTTAAAATGCAATGGAGGGCTTTCCATTTGGCTTTCCAGGTTTATACATTTGTCGGAGGACACGATGATTGTGCCGACATCCTGTCCCGAGAACTGGCTGAGGAAATCCGGACCGACCCTCATCATGCATAGCAGTAATGCCTATGCGAAGTTCATACTGAATTAAGTTACATATAAACTATATATAGTGCTTGAGAAACTTCAGGTATTGAAGCTTCCAAGTGCTTTGAAAATCAATGCTATTTTTGCTAGCGTTGTGATTTTGAAGATGAACCAGTTAAACTCTTCAGCTTGAGATTGTAATTTATGCCATTTTTTTCTTCGAAATTAACAATTAATTTTATTATTAAATTAATATTTTTTTTTCAAAGTGGTATTTTTCTTAATTCATTAATGCTCTACGATTGACTCATAATTTTGGTATTTGGATTTTAGGTATAATTTTATTGATCAGAGACTAGATGTTTAAGTTTCTTTAATAAATTATAAATGTTAACATTAAATTAATATTTTAGTGAATAACCTACTGGTCAACTAATATAAATTTTTTAATTTAAGACTGTTCTAATGATTTCTCAAACAATAAACACTCAAATATCTTGTGCAATATCTGGTGTTAGAACCTAATCGTACACTAATAAACATTTAAATAACCTAATCGCACACTAATAAACATTTAAATAACGGCGAGAAAAACAATATAAACATAAAGTTCTCTTAGGATGAGTACGGAGTAAAATTATTTCTATTTTGTCAATAATTATGAGCTTTTGTCAAAAACGGTCACAGATATTTACAAATATTTTTTATGATCCTACACTGACATGTACTAAAAATCATTATAAATACTTCATTTAAGATTAGGAGGGTTAGATTGTTTATGACCAACCCTCCTCCTTTATGTGAGCAGTCCATCCCTCCTTTCTCACGATAATTCACTTTTTTCTTTGTCCAAACGTCGATCAACAATCGTTTTCTCACCGATTGTATTTGACAACAGTGCCTAACTTATTCTATCAATGTCATGTTAGAATTCGACTCTATAAGAATATTTGAAAGTGATTGATATGAAAAGGGGCCCAGTGGTATTGAAGAAGAAAATTAAATTCAAGGAAACCGGTGCTATAAAACAAATCAGGAAACAGTGGCTCCAATATCCACATGCTCTGGACCTTGAGGGGGATGAGAAGTGACACCATTCAATACAATAATGCTTGAACGGAGACTTTGCTGCCTAATCAACTAAAGCATAAGCATACAGTTTAGTATAGGTATGATGTTAAAGTTCCGTGATTTGAATTTTGTTTAATTTAGATTAAAAAGTATGAGATATCATTTGTTTGTATAATACAAGGACTAATGACTAACACAACTTACGTATAATACGAGGGTTAAACGTATCATATCATATATCACTTCCATTTTCCTCATTTTTATTTAGGTATAAACTGTTATATTCTGCATGTTCTTTTTTATTCGTTTGGCCTTACAAAAGAGACTTCAGAACTTAGATACATGCTGCAAGCAGTCAAACCATTATTTTATGAACCGAAAACAACATACACGTACACCCAGAAAACAATTAAAACAATATGCAAACACTGTATCACCAACAGTCGAACTTTCCTCTTCAAGAAGAGCAGCAATAGGAAAATAAATTATTACTTTCTAAAGAAGCCCTCTTCTTCTCTTGTAGTCACTAACTGTCAAGGTAAGGGCGTGTCTCCTCCCATCATTCTCGGGGACTCTCCATCCGACAGTTGCTTCTATCCTTTGTTTCCTGGCCATGAAACCTGCCACAGCACCCTCGTGCCCACCAAACTTCCGAAGCGCTTCCAATGAGATTGGAAGCTCAAAGTTGTGCAGCATGTTAGATTCTGTTCCCTCGGGGGCACTTGTATCGATCAATTTCCCTGCGCCAGCAGCTTCCTGCAAGGCAGCTGCTGTGGCTGCCCTGCCAGCCTCTGCAGCAGCAGCACCTGCATCATTGCCATTGGTGCCACCATTAACAGGCGCCGCTGAGCCTTTGCATTATAGTAATTTCTTGATCTAGTCCACCTCCTTGAAAATGGATCATATCCAGCCTCTCCTGCTTTTAAACCAGTGTTTACGGGTTTCAAACCTGATGCATTTTTGAAATTCTCAACTCTGTTCTTTCGGTTCATCTCAGCCAACCTGATAGCCTTGGCATCTTTCTCTTGTGACTGCCGGGAAGCCTCCAGTTGCTGCAGTCTCTTCTTAATCCTCTGAACCTCTGTCTCGTCATGCCTGATTAGTGCAATTTCCAGGTCCCTTCTCAATCGGTCCTTCTCTGCCGCAATGTTCAATGGTCTAGATGAAGAGGATTTTTTCTCCTGCAACATCTGCTTTACAGTAGCTGCAGAGTAGACAAAAGTTTTGGCCTTCTGTAACGCTTCCTTCTTTTCCAATACATCTTGCTTGCTCGGCATCCGGCCCCCACTTCGCTCCACCTCCCTAATCAATTGTCTAAACTCCTCCTCTTGTGGTGGGGAGTCTGAAATCATAGCCTTATGCCACCTGGCAGCGGAACTTTCATTTCCCCAAACAACATTCAAGTACTTAAATGTCATCTTGTTCTCTAATTTGTATGTCCGATTGGGATCTGTGGCATCAACATTTCTGACCATGCAGAGCCTGTAGATAGGGCCACTTTTCGACCTTCCAATACCAACTCTTACAAAACAACCAACAATCAACTCCTCAAAAACGGCTCCATAAACCATTTTGCAAGTTTAGACCTTCTGATAGTAATTTCCTTAATATCATTAAATGTTGGTCCATTTGGCCCCCATGTGCCCCTCTCATCCTCACTATCAGCCATTCCACCATCTCCAGTTGACCCTTCGTCTTCACTGTTGGACCTACTTTCACTCTCACTCTGACTAGAGCTACTTAGACTTGATGCAATGAAGGGTTTCCGCTTGACTGGTGATGATCCCCGGCCACCAGAACTGCTTTTAGATGCATCTCTCAACTTACGATGTGCCTCTGGGTCTTGCTGCTTCAGTCGTTTTGCTCTCAACTCATTCAGGGCATCATCCTTAGCAGCAGCTCTATCTGCAGATCTAGCCGATGACCGCACTCCACGAGAAGAAGGAAGAGGTGGAGTCTCTCTCCGTGATTGGCTAGGCTTATCATTTTCCCGCTTTGATCTAATCTTTTCAGTAAATTTCTTATCACCTCTCTTATCTGCTCGTTCAGACAGAATCATTTCTCTCTCCAGTTCAGTCAATTGTGCAAGCTGTCGCCTATCTTCCTCATTCTTGTAAAGATCATCACCAACATCAGATTCATCACTGCTGTCACGTTCACGGACAGAACCAGCATCACCGTAATCGCCTTCTTCCTGACTGCCCTGATCGTCATCTCTTTCAGCAGGGTCCAGCCTCTTCTTCAATGGAACTTGAGACCCGGATGGTTTTCTACTTGCATATCCACGATCATCATCTGAATCATCATCCCTAGAGTCACTTCCCCCATCTGAATATGAACCCTCACGTTTCCTTCTTGACGGTGGATGAGAGTGTTGGTTTCTCCCTCCAGTACCTGTTCTTCCTGCTGCCTCAAGAAGCAAATTTTCTAAGTCTGCCATGATCACCCGCACACCCTTCTACACTGTGAAAGATTGTTCCGCTTCTGAAACCAACTAAGAAGTTGTAGGAAACCAGTTTGAACATTCATTAAATACATATGCAAGAAAATTCTGTTACACACCTACAAAGGAATTCTGACGAGATACTCTATTAAAACAGATACAAAGCAAGCACATAACCCATACAGCAGGGGTTTTCGTACACTCTATAAACTCATATATGGTATAATAATCAGTAAAAGTTTTTACAGTAAAACAATTTCAATTGAAATATACTAACAACTCAAGGGGTGTACTTGAAACCCCAAGTCCTTAACTTGCTCATATAGCATCCTTCTTCAACTCTTTTATCATTATCATTGATAAATCACATAATCAATTAACAAACATCATAGCAGAATAATGATAAAGCAACGATTCCATAAAATCACTTGCTACGATCTAAAATCTAACCTAGATAAACTGAAAAAAACAAATTTTCCTACTCCCTGCATGCACCACCGATTATTTTAATATTTAAAATTTGGGGCGAAAATCGTATACCACGAATTAAAAAAAACATAAAAGTGAAAGAAACATATGAAACCGGCGCCAACGAAGCAGCACCGCCTTAACGTCGGAGATATTAATATACCCAGGAAACAAAGAGGACAGACAAATGAAGAGAAACAATGACTAACCTGGGTCTCAAATCAGAGAGAAATCGAAGGGTAAGTAGGGAAGAAGGGTTAAGAACAAGCTGGGTTGGATTTGGGATTTTAGTTATCGACCATTTATTAGTTACTACCAGGCACTGGTTCTTTTATTGCTTTTTAAATCCAATTCTGAACTCTACTTTCGCCCTATTTAGGAAAACTCATTGTGTTATAGGAAATGTTTTTTAATAAGGAAAACTCGTTCTGTGATTAGACTCGAATTTTTATTAAATTTATTTGGGAAATTTATTCCTTTAATTTAAATATGAGATTAGAAATGTTTTATTTGTCATTAAACTCGTTATGTGGTAAAGAAATGATTGTTATTCCTTAAGGATCCGGGTTCAAGCACCATAGATGCTAGGAGTGTGAGCCTTTAATATTAAAATGTTAAGATTTATCTTTAAACAGATTTTATCTTGTACTTACTCTATATTAATAAAAAAATGAGTTTCGAAATGTTTTATCTTATTTAAATTTTGAGTCAAATTTTAAAGTAAAAATTTATATCTAAATACATCAATTTAGTTGTCTTAGTGAACATTATTATTATTTTTTTGGAGGTTTGAAGTTTAACTACTAACTATTATGGAATATTAAAGTGTTAATTGTCTCAGAAGAGAGTCTTTAGAATAGTTTTTTTTTATTTAAAAGTAATATTGTAAGTGATAATTATGTTATTATCTTATGTTTTACAATTTTGATCGATCTGATCTGATCTACTCTAACTACTATTTATTAATATAAAGTATATAAATTTAACTAGGAAAATACAAAATATTAACATAAAATAGTTTCATTAATAATTAGTAATAATATTAAGGTTAATGTCGAATTCAAACTATCAAACTGAAATAGAAATGAAAAAATAAATAGATATAACTGAATATATCATAATGATTATTAAATATAATTGTCTAAAATTATAAAAAGAACTTCATATACCTTTTATCTTAAAATAAATTTAATTCTAATAAATTTAAATTTTAAAAAATAAAAAATTTCGTTTTTTTAAGGTAAATTTTTTTTAACCAGACTGAAGCGGTCAAAAAGCACCAGACGGAAGCGAATCTACAAACAACAAAAGCCCGATAAAGCGGCTATCCAACAGGTTTAATGCAATCCAAGAGTTTAATAAATGTCGTATAATTCCACGAAACTTTTTACCAATTATTCAATTGCATCCCTCCTCTGACGTCCTTCCTCCAGTAGGTGATTTTCCCGATAACATTTTTGCAGGACGGTAAAAAAAGGGAAAATTATGGATTAGCCCCCTCATCTCCGGTCCCACATCGCCACAGCACTGCCAATGACGCGTTCACAGATCACATTACAATTTATAATGGTTTAATATTCAATCTAGGGTTTTCTCAAATTATTCATCGTCACCAAAAAGCAAACCCTAAGAAAGCCATCGGATTTTTTTTTTGTAATTTTTGTTTTGGAAAATTTACAAAATCTGAAATCAACAAATCAATCGAACCGAGGAAGAAGAAAGCAGATCTGCTATTTTTTCCTTTTATTTTTTAATTTTCCCCTTGAGATCAAACACCTACCAAAAAGAGAGCACAGATCTATGTAAAAACAAATATGGCCAAAACATAAGGAGAAACCCTAAATTTCTTCTTTGATTTTTGTTTTTACTGTTATTGAACTCGCAATCTTCAAGAAATCTGTTCAAATCTAAAGAGAACCGAATCGATCGAAACAACTTGTAAAAACTTTTTGTTTGTTGTTGATAAATTTGACGAGAAATTGAGGATCTGAAATCTGATGATGAGTATGTACAGATCGGTTCTGTACCAAGGGGAGGAAGTGTTGGGAGAGGTTGAGATTTATCCACAACAACATCTAAGGGAAGAAGATGGGGGAAAATTAACGGTGATGATGATGGAAGAAGAAATGAAGGAAATCAGGATAGGATATTTGACGCAAGGCAGTGAGAGATGTCCACCACTTGCAGTGTTGCATACCATTACTAGTACTGGGATTTGCTTCAAAATGGAATCTTCAAAGGACAACAACTACTATTCTTCTTCCTCTCAGGAGTCGCCTCCGCTTCATCTTTTGCACTTGGAATGTATCAGAGACAACAAGGTATAGCCCACCAATTGCCCATCAACTTGAACCAAAAAAAAAAAAAAAGATAAAACAATTCAGCTAAAACGAACTTGAAAAACAAACAATAAGCTAAAAAAAGTTAATCTTAGTTGCCCCGATGCTGCTAACTATACTGGACTCTTTACCGGACAGATATTTTTTCAGGACCTCCAGTTTGAAAGCTAGACGACTTTTTTTTTGGCAGAGCACAAGATACTTGCTAAAAATGCATCAAACTTAGACAATTGGGAATTTTAACCAGTTCTAGCTCTTGATTTTTGTGAGAACTGTATGAACTGAAAATGCATGAACTTCTGAACTCCGAGGTTTTTGACAATTTTGCTGAAGATGCTGATGCCCTAATCCTTGGTGACTTGTTGAAACTTGTATATTTAGTCCAGACACGGGAAATATTAACTGGTTTTTGAGGAATTATGATATTCTAGATTATTAATTTCTTGACAATTATAGAGTGAACCCCATGAATTGCATGTACTTCAAAAATGTGAACTCATGAACTGCTAGAATTTTCTCAACTTCATTTGAACTTCCCGGAAAACCTGTGCTGAGCTGTTTGAAGCCTTATTGCTAAATTTACTAAGGTGGATACCTTACTATAGTAGATCTCTGAATACACCTTTAGATATTTATGGCATTTGTCTTGTCATGTATTAGCCTGTTATCAAGGTTTTAAATAGCGTTCGCGGTCACGTTTTCGGTCGCGTTTATCACGGTTGCGGATATAACGGATGCTATTGCGGATATCGCGATCGTGAATTTTTTTTCGAATGAGCTGATTTTTTTAATAAAAAAACCTTTTTTTTTAATAAAAAAATTAAAATAACGGAATAATAGCGGAATAGCGGTCCGCTATTTCCACGATTGGCCGTGATCCGTTAAATTGCGGCCGCGATCCACTGCTATTGGTGTGATCCCGCTTCTGTCCGTTATTTCCGCGATAGCGGTTTCAGAAACCGCCACGACCGCGATATAACTGTCGCGATACCGCTATTTGAAACCCTGCCTGTTATTGTTAGCAGAGTCCGGAATACGGGGATGAACTTTACTTGAATAATTTCTTGCAATTTCTGAGTGAAAACTTTTATGGTGTTTATGTTACTTCGTTTTGTTATCTGATGATGTTTCTCCTTTTCTAGTTGGAATTTTTTGAGAATTTATGGAGATGGTATTTGGTGCTTTCAGACTGCAGTAATGCCTATGGGAGATCGTGAGCTCCATTTGGTTGCAATATATTCTAGGAATAGCGATAGACCCTGTTTCTGGGCTTTTAATGTTGCGAGGGGACTCTATTATTCTTGTCTTGTCATGCTGAACCTAAGATGTCTTGGAATTGTATTTGATCTGGATGAAACTCTCGTTGTTGCAAACACAATGCGCTCATTTGAGGACCGAATAGAGGCTTTGCAACGGAAGATGAACACTGAGGTGGATCCACAACGTGCTGCAGGTATGATGGCTGAGATTAAGCGCTATCAAGATGATAAAGCCATATTAAAGCAGTATGCAGATAATGACCAGGTTGTTGAAAATGGGAAGGTGATTAAGATTCAGTCTGAGGTTGTTCCGGCCTTATCAGATAATCACCAACCTATTGTTCGACCTCTTATTCGATTGCAAGAGAAAAACATTATTCTGACACGCATCAACCCACAAGTATGGACTTTGCCAATTCACATAAAAATCTTCTGCATATTCAATTGTTCTTTTCTTGTGTGTTCCGGTGAAATGCAGATTTGTTACATCCTCTAAATGAGGAACTGCTTGGATTTTATCCAGCTAACCATTTAGAGACTTATTTTCATGTTCATTCATGGTTTTGTCGAGTACATATTGAATTAAATGACTTTGTTTTTTCCCATAGATTCGTGATACTAGTGTTCTTGTGAGATTGAGACCTGCTTGGGAGGATCTGCGAAGCTACTTGACTTCAAGAGGGCGTAAACGATTTGAGGTTTATGTTTGTACAATGGCTGAAAGGGATTATGCTTTGGAAATGTGGAGGCTTCTTGATCCTGAGTCAAATTTGATCAATTCAAAAGAATTGTTGGATCGAATTGTCTGTGTCAAATCTGGTAAGCTGGATATAGGTAAAACTGCATATCTTGCGACTTTATTTACTTTCTGTCTAAAATGGTTCATTTCTAGGTTGTTTTGTACTAATAAATATTTGCCATAATAGGTTTGAGGAAATCATTATTCAATGTCTTTCAAGATGGAATATGCCATCCAAAAATGGCGTTGGTTATTGATGATCGTTTAAAAGTTTGGGATGAGAAAGATCAACCTCGCGTGCATGTTGTTCCAGCATTCGCTCCTTATTTCGCTCCTCAAGCTGAAGTATGCATGATCAAAAATCGGTTCTCTATTTATGGACATCTGATAACTGCATACATGAGCAATATAATCATTAGTGTTCAACATCCTTTTTTTTTCTTTCAAAATGCATTTATTTCAACTATCTATCTTGTAGGCAAATAATACTATTCCAGTTTTATGCGTTGCAAGAAACGTCGCATGCAATGTTAGAGGTGGATTTTTCAGGTAATAATTCTTACACGGCATAACCTTGTCAGTCTTATAACTCAAGTTTGAGCAATTTAATTGGTCTTATTTGTTTATGCCTTCCAAAGTTTTCATTAAATAACCCTGGGAATTGATGACAGAGAATTTGACGAAGGCCTTCTTAAAAAAATTCCTGAAATTTCATATGAAGATGATATTAAAGATATTCCTTCACCTCCTGATGTGGGCAGTTATTTGGTCTCCGAGGTTAGTCATGAGATCTTTTTCCTTTTCTTTATTTTTTCTATCTTTTCTTGTAATGTTTACGGGTTATATATCGTATTGGACTATTTGGTATTGCTTTGTTTCCCTTCGTTCATCACTAAATTTGCCATGCCTCTCAGGATGATACTTCTGCTGGAAACAAAGATCCACTTACATTTGATGGCATGGCCGATGCTGAGGTTGAAAAAAGACTAAAGGTAATTTGTTATTGTTTTCTCCAGCCTATTTGGATTAGGTGAGAGTGCTGATTTTAGAATTATTATCACTTATGGAGGTAAAATTTTTTATCCATGTGGATTGAATCTATAAAATATTTACTTTTAATTTACTTCTTTCATCCAGGAGGCAATTTCAGCAGCATCAACAGTATCTTCATCAACCCTTAACCTAGATCCAAGGCTCGTTTCTTCTCTTCAGTTCACCACGCCTTCTTCTAGTTCAGTTCCATTGCCAGCAGCTCAGACATCGATGGTAACATTTCCAAACATGCAGTTTCCTCAGGCCACACCCATGATTAAACCAGTGGCTTCAGTTGTTGCCCCAGAACCAAGCTTGCAAAACTCCCCGGCTAGAGAAGAAGGTGAGGTTCCAGAATCAGAATTGGATCCCGATACAAGGAGGAGGCTTCTGATATTGCAGCATGGGCGAGATACCAGAGATGCAACACCACCTAAACCTGCATTCCCCCCTGCAAGACCTGCAATGCAAGTTCCAGTTTCACGTGCTCAATCACGTGGGGGTTGGTTTTCTGCTGATGAGGAGATGAGCCCACGGCAACTGAACCGAGCAGTTTCCAAAGATTTTCCTTTAGATTCTGAGCGAATGCATATCGAGAAACACCGGTTCCCTCCCTTCTTCCCTAAGGCTGAGAGTTCTGTTCCATCAGATAGACATCGTGAAAATCAAAAAGAGGTAATTGGTTCTTTGTGATGGCCTGGCATGAAGCCAGGATTTTTATGCTAAAGTCGAAGGTTAAAGTTATCTCTTTTTGCTGAAACATAGTTATCTTTGTTTTGATAAAAATGAAACATAGTTATCTTAGAGCATAATTCATTTACAGGCATTTCATAGAGATGATCGTTTGGGGTTAAACCATACACCGTATAGTTATCATTCTTTCTCAGGTAAGCTGAAGCAATTAATTACACATTGAACTGAATGCAAACTTTCTTGTTATTGTTTATACTAGGTTTCATCTTACTTAAAACTCCAGACATAAGTATGTTCTTTCTGATATATAATTTTTATAGGTTTTTGAGAAGGATGATATGCTTTTATCTTCTTCCAGTTTGAATGATCATTGGTTGCTATGTCTATGCATTATATTTTTGTCTGATTTCCTATACTGTTCTACATTTCAAAGGTGTGGAGATGCCCCTTTGGCGGTCATCTTCTAGTCACAAGGATCTTGACTTTGAATCTGGACGAACTGTTCCAAGTGGAGAGACTCCAGCAGGAGCCTTACAAGATATTGCAATGAAGTGTGGAGCCAAGGTAATTTGGAAGTAATTTCTATGAGCCAGGTCGTAATGTGTATGTTATAAATATTGTATGGTTTCACCATATCCCTACTGCTTCTGAATTTTGTTTCTATAACTTGTAGGTGGAATTTAGACCAGCTTTGGTTGCTAGTATGGACCTGCAATTCTCTGTTGAGGTTTATATACGACGACTTAAATCAGTTTTTACTTTGTGATTCTATGAGCTTATGACCTTTTTGTTCACAAATTATCTCTTTTTAATATATTATTGGGTTTGCTTTCATTTGGTATTTCAAAATTTGATATGGGGTCATACTCTTTGGCTCATCCTCTTTCTTGCCTGCGGTAGGCTTGGTTTGCTGGGGAGAAAGTTGGTGAAGGAACTGGGAGAACAAGAAGAGAAGCTCAACATCAGGCTGCAGAGGATTCAATAAAAGGCTTAGCTAGTAATATCTCGTCCTATATTTATTCTTATCTACAAGTATACTGAATTTGATGGGTTGAGATCACCTCTATTACATTTTAGGCTAATAATAATAATAATCAATGTACAAGAGCTAAACCTAAAAGCAATCTTACACCTCAATCTCTGCTTTGCTGAACTTTTATGATATAAATTGGATAAAAATAATAATCAATGCACAACATCACCTCCATTGATAACAATAATTATCAATGCACAAGACTACTACTTCAGTGATTAGTATATTTTCCAGAAATAAGAGAAAACTGCATTTATCTTTTTTTGACCTTATATTATGCATTAGGTTAATGTTATTTAAACATGTGGTAATAATCTACAAATAAAATTGCTTGATGGCACAGCTATGCTTAGCTGAACAAAACATGTCTGCCTCAGAAGTCGTCACTAGAGTGTCATTTTTCAAAGCTTGTGAATTATGATTGTGTGTTGAGCTGGTTTTGTTTCTGTTTAATATCAGAGGAAAGGGTTTTGAGATGTTTCTGTTTTGCTTTCCATATTCAGGCTCTCTTATATTGTTCTTTGGACTGATTCTGATTCTCTTATGATATACTTACAGATACATATTTGTCACGTATTAAGCCTGATAATGGGTCCGCACAAGGGGATTTAAGGTTGGCCAACACAAAGGACAATGGCTTTCCTGGTAATTTGAATTTGTACGGGAACCTGCCATTGTCTAAAGAGGAATCTATGTCATTTTCAACTGCACTGGAACCATCTAGGCTTCTTGATCCAAGGCTGGAAAGCTCCAGGAAATCTCTGGGTTCGGTCACCGCACTTAAAGAATTAGTAAGTCTCAGGATCTCGTTAGTATTTCTAGTCTTCAAAATGTGTGACTGCTAGCAGTAATTTAGTCTTTAGGTTGGACTGATAATATGTGGTTTGTCTACAGTGCATGATGGAGGGCCTTGGGGTAGCTTTCCAAGCACAGCCACCATCTGCGTCAAATACATTGCAGAAAGATGAAGTATATGCACAGGTTCACATTTCACAACTCGTTTATTCTTTTAAGGTCTATC